>NC_079444.1:32106764-32406764 GCF_903798145.1 Danio aesculapii
TTCACAACATTAGAGCTGACAAGAAAATTTCAATGAAAAAACACAATGTACCTGATTCTTATACTCATAATTCACAGACTTTATGCAGTTTTAAAGCTTATTGTTTGTAAAAACACTCTTTTCAGGTAAAGTGTCTCATGACAATACTTTTAAGGCACTTTATATAAAAAAAAAATAATAATTTAATGTATTATATTATATGATTATATAGTAAATATGCACTATAAAATAACTTATTATTTTAATAATTAATAAATATGCATTATTATTAGTATTATTGAACAACCACTGTACTTTTATTAATAGTTTCAATTAGCTTTTATTTTGAATTAAGTTTAATCTATATTTTGGTTAAAGTTGAATAATTTTCTGCTGTATTTTAGATGTTTTTGTTTTGATCATAACACTTTTGATCGCAATTACATAAAAAAATTCACAATTGTACATATTTATATAATTAATAAATGAATAATGAATCATAAAAACAATTTATCATGAAGAAATAAATAATAAAAATAAAATAACACGTAACAAATAAAATAAAATAAAAATAAATAAATAAATAAATAAAAGTTTAAAAGTACAACATAAATAAAATATATAAATAAAGTGTATTAATTAATTAAATAAATAAAAGTAAAATAAATGTATTAAAATAAAATAAAAAGTAATTAAAACAAAAATAAATAATAATTAAATAAATAACAATAAATACAAGTAAAGTAACCTAAGTGTAAAATAAATAAAACTATTATTGTGTATGATCAAAATCCCAGTTAGGCAGACAGACAGATACCAGACATAAAAAAGTCAAGTTATCTTCCATGACAATCTCAAACATTTACGACCTTGTAAAAATGCTGACCTCTGTAACAAAAGAAAAAAAGTGGCAGCAACAACTGTCTGCCATACAAGAACAGGTTTTATACAGCAACACAACCCTTACATAAAAGACACACTGACCAGTGTGTAGAGTACAGGAAGAGGAGGTTTGTGTGGAAGAAAATAGGAGACTGATCTACAGTATGTGATCGAAGACCCAACAAGCTTGACTATTTTATTTCCCTCTCTCGTACAATCACTCAGTCTAATACATTGGCCATCAATGCTCACTGACATGGTAACACCAATACACAACTACAATAATACATTGTGTGTGTGTGTATGTGTGTGTGTGTGTGTAGAGATGGAGTGGGATGTAGGAGGGGAAAAGACAAAGATAAGAAATGAGGAAATGCAGGAGAGAGAAATGGCACACATCTGGAACCAATGAAAGACACGAAAGAAAAAAAAAAAAACACACACACACACATCTCCTCCCAACAAGCGAGATTTTCTTATGCTCTTCTTACAGTCCCACTGATATCAGTATTTAAGTTAGTTTCAATATTTTATGTCTTAAAGGGGACCTATTATGCAAAAATCACTTTTATAAATGGTTCTAACACAGTTGTGTTGCAGCAGTGTGTGAATATAACCAGTAAAAAAATTTTAATCCTAGGGATGCTCATTTCGGTTAACAGCTCGTTTACCGAATATTAACGGTTAAATAAAAAAATTAGATTACAAAATGAAAACACTGACTGAATCCTTTTTAAGAACCAGCATAGGCTGTTTTTTTCAATAATGTTTTTTTTTGTTCCATCAGATAAAAATATTAGGCTACCTCAAATCGATAGCTCCACGGAAAATATGCATTTAATTAATGCCCCGCTGTTATTCTTACCTCACAAAACCTCTGTCAACATTTTTAATAGAAGTCATTAGTTTAAAGATTATGTCTTTGATTATGACTTATTTCCTCCGTCTCCCTCGCGGTTCATGTGCGCGCACTGCATGTGACGAAAGACAATGAACCTGAGGCTCATATGTTGACTTTTTGTAAAGTAAAGGCTACTATAGCATATAACAATTTTGTTGTTTACATATGGTAATGCAATAATTTGCATACATGTTTTAAAAACTTTAAAATAAAAAGCCTCAGTTTGGTGCGGAGTTATCATTATGCAAAAATCTAAAAAATCTTTGGATTTGTTTGATTCGTGGATTAGGCTAAATAAGCTATTTTTAAAAATTATATTATATAAGAACTAGTGCTGTCAATCAATTAAAAAATAACTAATTATTCACACTTTTATTGGCTATTCAAATGTAAAATGTATGTAAACGTACAAGGGGTTTATCCCTATGAATAAATATCAAATATCAAAATATCAAAATGAAACAAACGAAATTACATGAAGCTCTGGAGGAAACGCTGGATAGCGTGGTAATGTGACATTAATTGTTTTATACTAAAACTTTCCTTCTAAAAGTGCTTCCTTGGTCTTATCCATATTTCTTTGCACGTTAAACACACATCGGCCACAACAGGAAATAAAAAAACTGTAACTGCATTAATTGCGTAAATTTTTTTAACGCATTAAAAATGTCTAAATAATAGCATACATTAATGAACTAATTTTGACAGCACTAATGAGAAATATTAATAACTGTAATTTTCCAAATAGAAAAAAAAGATTGGTTTGTTTTTTGTACACTAAATTATCAAAACTTTAGCCTATTTGTTGAGTTTATGACACAGATCCAGAAGAGAGGCGATCAGCATCAGCACTAGTTTGGCAACCCGTCTGTGTCAAACGACAATATTCTTTTTTCATTTTGCTTCTTTGGCAAACGTGTTGTAGGCACGTGTGGTTGCACGTATGTGTTGATCATCAGGGGCTGATCACACCGAACGTGGTTTTACGTTCCAAAAGAGTGAGGTGCACCACACTGCCTTTTTTGTTGACAAGAAAAAAATAAGTGCGGTGTGCTTTTGTATGTCACTAGAAAACGACTGAATCAGCTGACCCGTATGTTGCTGTTGATGTTATTATAATTGTAATATTTAATAACATTGTCCTATTCAAGATTTGTAAAGTAATACAGTTCTGGATAACTTGAAACAGCGACCACAAGTCTATCCTCCATCATTTAAATGTTCTCCGTAGTCATCTTGAAAACACAAACACTGCTGTCACTTCAACAGAAACCCCGCCTCTGCTTTCATTTGATTGAAGAATAAAAAAGTCGCGACTGACATAATGCGCTTTTTTCGCTCAGAGTTTACTTTTATTTCAATTGCGAGCACACAGGGCGCAACAGCAAAAATGCGAGGCGCGCAGTGCGCATTAGCAGCATCTACAACACTCACGGCCATTAATAAAAGAAGAGCCTCTCAATCCAGTTTTTGAATCTGCCACTATGCTGACACACAGGCATTTGTAGCCCCGCCCTCTTTTAAAAAGAACACCGTCTCATTTGAATTTAAAGCAACAGTCACCTAAATGGCACAATTTGTATCAAAGCCCAAAAGAAGGCAGTTTAAAAGAGTTATAAAATATTATTTGTGGGTTTTTTTGAGCTGAAACTTCCCACATACTCTCTATAGACATCAGAGAATTATTTTACATCTTGTAAAAAGGGGTATAGTATAATAGGTGCCCTTTAAAGTTTTTATAAGCTAGTGTACTCCAAAACAGTGACAAATTAGCATTTACAAGATATAAGCATGATAAATATGCAGTGTTTATAATAATAAATGATTTGTTTATGACAACACTGAGCACTTCAACTTTTCGTCAGGTATGCTGACCAGTCAAATACGTTCTAGTATCTGAAATATTCCGCTCCTTCTTACATGAAGCAGCTGAAATCAGTCATTTATCTACATACAGTTTTACTGAGCGTTTGTAGTGGAGTTTACAGAAAAACTTGAATTACGCTAAATGCTATATTAGGAAGTCAGACCCTCAAGGATTTGGCGATCGCTGATTTTAACATAAAATCAAGGCAAATGTTATTATGTGATGTTCAGATTTCTCGAATATTTTGGGTAGCCAGGACATTTTCCTGCCATGTCAAATGCACAATTTCACATTCAAAAACTTCACAGTATTTGCGAACCGAATGTGCTCGTCCAATGTGCAAAGCCTCGAATTGTCAATACACACTTCTCGTCAGGTGTGATATACGCGTCATGTGATGTTATCGCAATTCGCACTCAAAGCCTGTTTGAATTAGGCAGCATGAGTATCAATCAGAAAAAGCTACTAGATATTGTGTATATATGTATCTGTCGTCATAAGCGTAGCCTTCTCTCTCACTCTCTTGATATAACACACACAAGCAAAGACGCTCAGCAATATTTCCATCGTGTTCAAATAGCAGTAAAACAACATGGACGACTTTCAAACAATCGTAAATGTGTATATTTTTATATCAATTTTTTTAATGCAGTAAAATGTGCAAAAATCGTCAAATTAGACGCAAAAATCTGATTTTTAAAAACTGTAAAGTGAACCAACAGTTCGACTCAACATAGCTATAGACTGTGGCTTTTATTAGACAGAACAACTCTGACTGGCAGAACTGCAACAAAACAAAACAAAACGTTACCTATCTATATCTAAAAAAGGGGAGGAGTCAGCCCTGTCCTCATGATTCAGTTGAAATTATGTCACACATTACACAAAGCTGCGGATTCCAGGCACCTCAAAGGACTTCAAGAAAAAAACTTTGGTAATGAAACCATCTTTCCAAACAACCGAAATGCCACCTATCAAGACAGTTTGTACCATACACAAAAATTAAACCAGTAACAATCAATTTTAGCAACAATTTAGGACAAAAACAGCGCCCCCTTTAGGCTTTGAGGAGAAATGCAACAATACCATTCCGTTTACTTTCAAAGAAGAGCAAGTGCATGAGGTCTGAAGGGCAACTAATGTATCAAGGGGGTTTTGTGACGAACATCTGGTTTATCTGACTGCATGGCAGCACCCGCCGCATGTCTTCATAAAACCTGATCAATCATCAGAGCAGCGACGGATGAGCTGCATGTGATTTCAATTACACTGATCCCGCTGCCACGATGACACTCCTACAGGCCAGGAATTCGGCAGAGATGCCAGCGCTGAGAGACTAATACTCTGGAAAACGGAGGAGGAGGTGATAACTAATGACCAAATGGAGCAAAAGCCATTTCCTTTAAATGGTGATGCGGTGAAAAAAAAATCTATTATTATTTTTATTTTTGTTTAATTCGAAGCTGAAATTTAATAAACATATTAGATAGTAAAAATTTACTAAAACAAAAATTAAATATCTTGAAACTTAACTGAAATTTTAATTGTTATTAGTTTATTTATTCCCAAGTTTTGGAAACCATAAATAATAACTTGACTTCTAGTTGATCATCTGGTATCAGAAGTAGCTTATGTGAAAGGCAAAGGCCTCTAGATTACGCTTATTTACCAAAATAAATATGATCATGCCTTGACTTTTAATTATTTAATTAGGTAATCACTTTACAATCTTACAATTTAATCAGTAAGGTCTGACTTTGCTTAGACGAAAGTCTTGTCAATTAACAGAAATAATGTACAGTATAGAATATAAAGTCATAGTGCAGTGGAAAAAGAATAAATATTGTGTTTGACTCCTATGAGCTTGGAGGACTGCATCCATACATCTCTGCAATGACTCAAATAACTTATTAATAAAGTCATCTGGAATAGCAAAGAAAGCGTTCTTGCAGGACTCCCAGAGTTCATCAAGATTCTTTGGATTCATCTTCAGTGCTTCCTCCATCTTATCCCAGACATACTCAATAATGTTCATATGTCTGGTGACTGGGCTGGCCAATCCTGCAGCAGCTCGACCTTTTTTGCTTTCAAGAACTTTGATGTGGAGGCTGAAGTATGAGAAGAAGCGCTATCCTGCTGAAGAATTTGCCCTATTCTGTGGTTTGTAATGTAATGGGCAGCACAAGTGACTTGATGCCTCAGGCTGTTGATGTTGCCATCCACTCTGCAGATCTCTCACACGCCCCATACTGAATGTATGAACCCCAAACCATGATTTTTCCGTCACCAAACTGACTGATTTCAGTGAGAATCTTGGGTCCATGCAGGTTCCAGTAGGACTTCTGCAGTATTTGTGATGATTAGGATGCAGTTAAACTGATGATTCACTGGAAAAATCTACCTTCTGCCACTTTTCCAAATGATCAACTAGAAGTCAAGTTATTATTTGTTGCTCTTACAACTGGGATCGACGACAAGACTTTTGTCAGAAAGTGTGTATATATAGTAAATATAAATTAAGCAGAAATAAAAACATAAAAAACATTTAATAAAAATTAGAAATGCTTATAAATAAATGAATGAATAAATAAATAAATAAATAAATAAATAAATAAATAAATAAATAAATAAATAAAAGTTACAGGACAAAGGTTCTGGCCAGTTTTTTGTTTATGTTGCTTATAAATAATGCTGAAATAAATATAAATATTAATTAAATGAAAATTGAAACTTAAGTAAATGAGTCGAAATAAATACAGTTTAGCAATAAATAAACTAATACACCTTAAATGATTTGCCAGTCATGCCTAAATGAAACTCCAAAAATTACTGCACAAAAATAAACCTGTCTAGAAAACAATGATCAGTATAATTATTAGAATAAAACATTACATTTAGGCCTTTTATCATACATTTCTTTTTTCTATATCATGTAAATATAACATAACAATCATTTCAATAAAGTCTTTGTGTTCATCATGCTATTTCCGTTTCCTCCCTCCAGCAACCTGACATCACTGTGAAAAAGCCGTTTCTTTTCAACCTTTTGTTTCTTTACAGAAGGCACCGCTCCAAGTCTCCAATGGTGATGAAATGGTCAATTCCACACAGAACCAAAAGCCTTATTCATTCACGGATAAAAGTACACCTCTGGCTCCAACCAGATGACCATGTGCTGGGATCCGCATACGGACCAAAAGGGGAAAAAAGGGACTTTTGGAAGTACGTGCCAACAGCAACAGCATTCCTATTAGACTCAGAACGGGGTGTACCACTTATGCCTGGCCCACCGCCTAAATCCATATTTGTTCAGTGTTTCTCTGACAAAGATACTGATTAGATTAAAGCCCGAAGTCAGTGAGAGTTTCCAGAAAAGTGAAACTGAAAATGAAGTAGGACGGACACGGTTGAGCGGCCAAACACACAATCCGATCCGACCCCCTCGTAAAGCGTCAATGTTTTTTTACGAAGCGTCTCTAATGCTGGGAAATGTGGCTTTTGCTCTGTGGTGATGAAGACGATCATTATCGGTTTGTCTGATGAGCTTCCCTGATGAGTCCAGTGCTCTCTTCCAAAACCTAAAAAATGCGAGCTTTGCAGGAAGAAAATACCTTTTTTTTTAATGGTGCTTTATACATTTCACAGTAAAGACAATAATAGAATGCATCACACAACCTAAAAAAATTATAATAAAAAATTCAACTAAACAGAAATCAAATTAACACGTGGAGTATGGTGATTTAGTTGCATTATTGAAGTGTGGTAAACACCTTAAACTATTACCGTCGTGTAGGATTTTCGGCGCATTTTGCGACAGGATAGTCTATACTGTACACACATGGCTGTTGGACACTATTCTCTGCACCTACCGAGTCAGTGAAGGACCAGACACCTGCATAATGAAATGCCGATATAATGAAAAGTTTTTTTTACCATACGGCGTTTGGTATCAAATTCCATTAAAACAGCAATGCATGAAATGTTCCTGAATGAAAGTGAAAGTGCCAAACTGCAGTTAAAGTTGACAAATTAGAAATGAAACACCAGAAAATACGTAAAACTCTGGAGAAAATGTGGATAGTGTGATGACATTAATCAAATTATGTGCTTTAACATGTAAAACGAGATCATGACTCAATGACTTTGTTTACATGGACATCAGTAATGGAATTATTTGCCTTAACCTGAATAAGACAATAATATGATTAAGGTGTTTACGTGAGTTGCTTTTTGAATGTTCCTTTCATGATCCCGTTTTACATGTTATAGCGCACAATTCGATTAACGTCATTGTGTCACCACACTATCCACATTTCCTCTGGAGTTTCATGTAATTTCGGGTGTTTCATTTTTTAATTTTTCGACTTTAACTGCAGTTCGGCACTTTCACTTTCATTCGGGAACACTTCATTCATGCCCTGCGTGACAAATTGAGGTACTGGATGCGCGTATGAAGTAAGAACTGCTGGAAGAGTGTTGTTTTAATGGAATTTGATACTGCACGCCCAATGGAAAGAAAAAAAAACTCATTTTATGATGCGGGTGTCTGTGGTCCTTCACTGACTTGGTAGGTGCAGAGAATAGTGGCAAACAGCTGTGTGTGTATAGACTATCCTGTTGTAAAATGCAGCAACAAGACCTACACAACGGTGATAGTTTGATTAAGGTGTTTACATGTCTGTGCTGCACTTCAATAATGCGACTAAAATCGGCATACTCCACATTACTTAATTCCATTTCTGTTTAGTTGGATTATGACCTTAAATGGTAGACTCAATCAGAGTATTGTCTTAATCGTATTAAAATTGGATTTTTGATGTCCATGTAAACGTACTCAATGTTAGCTTAGTGAAACAATAACATAAATCCAATAAATTTTTTATTCTGCATATCTTTTTAGAAAAATAAAAAGATCTGATATTCTAACAGCAATACTTTATTTGGTTTTCTTTTCTATGAATTATTGATCTGACCTTTTAAACACTATTGTTTCATTGGTTTTATATACAAAAATTGCTTTGACCTTCTAACACCAAAAATTCTTTTGTATTTCTTTTCTTTTCTACATCCAAAGACTGTCAACGAGTTGTTTCAGAGTCAGAATAAAAAACAAAAGAGACAGAAAAACAAAAGAAAACACAAGCTAATCAAGACAGCAACAACAACTGAAAAAAATAGTCAGGGTTTACTAAATATTTAAGACACAGAAATATTGGTGTTTAAAAACTCACCATCCAATGTCAAGAAAAAACATTGAGGTAAAGAGCAGATTCAGCAACTATTTAGTGTTTACATTGACATTGACATTACATTACATTTTAAGTAATATATATATATATATATATATATATATATATATATATATATATATATATATATATATATATATATATATATATATACACACACAGTATAAATATAAATATACAGTATATATTTTAATAAAGTAATAAAATCCCTTTTTTAATAGTATTATCTCCATATTCATTATTATTTTACCAAAACATTTAGCTTTTTGATTTCAAAGCAAGAAAAAATGTATAAAATGAAGTTAACACTGAACATTCATTCATTTTCCTTTGGCTTAGTCTCTTTATTCATCAGGGGTCACCACAACTTATCCAGCACATGTTTTACACAGCGGATGCCTTTCCAGCTGCAACCCAGTACTAGCAAACATCCATACACACTCATTCACACACATACACTACAGCCAATTTAGTTTATTCAATTCACCTATAGCGCATATTTTTGGACTGTGGGGGAAACCGCAGCACCCAGAACAAACTTTTAGAACAAGTTTGATTATTTATTGACTTTAATTTTTTTTTAAGATTAAGCTTTTCATTTATTTATTTACAGGTTTACTTGTACTTTTACTTATATTACTTTTTATACTTAAGTACAATAAATATCAGCCCCTTTAAAACATTTACACAAGTAACATTCTAAACAGTGTCTTTAACCTTTACCAAAGTCATTTTTTTAGATATCTGTACTTTTACTCAAGTGTGGATTTCAAATACTTTATACATCACTGGCATGGGTTTTTCTTGCTATGAAAGTCAAAGGGTACCATCAACCATCATTTTTCACAATATCTTCTTTTGTGTAAAAAAAAAAAAAAAAACTAAAGAAAGAAAGAAAGAAACTCACAAAGGTTTTAAATCACAAGGGAAAGTAAATGGTTATTTTCATTTTTGAGGGAACTATCCCTTTATGACCAATTAAACAATCACCAGAACACAGACTTGTCTTCTCAGACATTCTACAACTCCACAAAAGTTGATTTCATATGTTTAATTCACAAAAATAAACTACAAAGTTAAATGGTAAGTGGGAAATCTTATTAATAATGAATTTTTTCAGCACAATAGTCTTCCATTTTTGTATTTTTTCCCCTGAACCCCCAATAGTGAACTATTGCGATATTTTTTTCCCTGTGAATGATAAATTGGCACTATTAACTTGCCTACCTTTTGACTTTGTTTTGGGAACATGCCCATAATACCTTTATATGCAGCCTTACTAGCTTCAGAACAAAGCATTTGTGTGTATTCATTCAAGGATTGTAATACTTCCAAAACCAAGAACTGAAACGCAGCCAAAGGTGCTGATCTGAAACCTGATAGGAAGCTGAAGGAAGAGCGGAATGGTGACATCACTGGATTGAAAGGGGTACAATCGCAATTGTTTCGACTGCAGGCTTGCGTCAGCGCGTGTGTGTGTGTGTTGTAGAGCACTATTGTAAGCATCTCCTCTATCTGCACGCCAATCCTTCTCATATCACACAACAACAAAATCCCTAAGCCCGGATATATGTTGAACATACGCACGCACGCACAGACGCAAAAACTCAAGTAGCAAGTCAATAATTCAACTAGTATTCATTAATAATCACCCACCCATGGACTCAAGTGTGAATTTCATGTGAAGTACGTTATACACCTCTGGCATTTGTTTATCCTACTATGGAAATCAACAGTGACAATTAACCAGCATTTTTCAAAATATCTTCTTTTGTGATCAACAAAAATATAACCAACAAAATAAACCAAATAAAACACAATCCAAATAAACACGGTAAGACCAAATAAACACAATCACCATTTCACACAACAACAAAATCGCTAAGCCCAAGTATATAAACGGATATATGTTGAACACACACACGGACGGAGGGACGGACACTAAAACTTGCGTAGCATGTCAATAATTCAACTAGTAGTCATCAATAATCACCCACCCATGAACTCAAGTGGCATTTGTTTTTCCTACTATGGAAGTCAACGAGGACCATAAATGTGCATTTTTCAAAATATGTGTTCAACAGAAAAAGAACTCATAGGTTTTAAACCACTGGCAAAGAAAATAGTCATTTTCAATTTTGTGTGAACTATCCCTTTAAGACCAAATAAACACAATCACCATATCACACAACAACAAAATCAATAAGCCCAAGTATATGAACAGATATGTTCAACGCACGGATGCACGGTTGGACAGACAGATGCACGGAAGTATAAACAGACGGATAGACGGATGGACGGACGCCCACCTGCACGCAAAAACATGTCAATTATACAACTAGTAGTCACTAATAATGACTAGTTACTCACTGAAGCTAAGCATGGCTGAGTCTGGTCAGTACCTGGATAGGATACCACATGGGAAAACTAGGTTGCTGTTGGATGTGGTGTTAGAGAGGACAGCATGGGGCGCTCAGCCTGTGGTCAGAGTAAGTCCAAAAGCCCCAATAAAAGCGAATGGTACAGTATACTGTCAGTGAGCGCCGTTTTTCGGATGAGACGTTAAATTGACGTCCTGACTCTCTGTGGTCATTAAAAATCCCATGGCACTTTTCGTAAAAAGTAGGGGCATAACCCTGGTGTCCTGGCCAAAGTTCCTCAATCGGCCCTTACAATCATGGCCTCCCAATCATCCCCATCCACCGAATCTATCAGTCTCTTCACTCCACCAATAGCTGGTGTGTGGTTAGCAGACTGGCGCTGTTGCCCTGTGGCTGCCGTGGCATCATCCAAGTGTATGCAGCACACTGGTGGTGGTGTGGAGAGACCCCCTCATGATTGTGAAGCGTTTTGAATGTATGGCCATACACGATAAAAGTACTATATAAATACACATTACGCACGCACGCACGCACACACACACACACACACACAAACAGTAGAATGTTAATAATTCAACTAGCAGTCATAAATAGTCACCCACTCATATTCAACACACACACAGATGCATGCACGCACGCACACACGCAAGCACACAAAAATTCAAGTAGCATGTCAACAATCAACTAAGTCATTAATAATCACCCACCCATGTTCAACACACACACACGCACAGACGGACGGACGGACGCAGGGATGGACGGATGGACAGACACACGCACGGTCGCACACGCACGCTCACCTGCACGCCCTCCCGCACTCCAACCTGCACACACGCCCGCATGCTCATCTGCGCACATACACACCCACACGCACGATCATCAGCACACCAACCTGCACACCGGCCTGCCCGCACGCTCACCTGCACGGATACACGCCCGCACGAACACACGCACGCTCACCTGCACGCTCGCACGCACTCCAACCTGCACACACGCCTGCACGCTCACGCCAACCTGCACACCTGCCCGCACGGTCACCTGCGCACATACACACCCACACGCACGCTCATCAGCACACCAACCTGCACACCGGCCTGCCCGCACGCTCACCTGCGCGGATACACGCCCTCCCGCACTCCAACCTGCACACACGCCCACACGCTCATCTGTGCACAAACACGCCCACACGCACGCTCACGCCAACCTGCACACCTGCCCGCACGGTCACCTGCGCACATACACACCCACACGCACGCTCATCAGCACACCAACCTGCCCGCACGCTCACCTGCGCGGATACACGCCCGCACGCACGCTCACCTGCATGCTCGCACGCACACCAAACTGCACACCCGTCCGCACGCTCATCTGTGCGCATACACGCCCACACGCACGCCCGCACACACGCCACCCTGCATGCCCGCCTGCGCGGCCGTACACACGCATGCTTGCACACACATAAAAACTCAAGTAGCATGTCAATAACTCAACTAGTAGTCATTGATAATCACCCACCCATTCCCTGGGGCAGCTTAGCCCTACAAAGCAATGCATTATATGACAAAATCTGCTCCCGCAATCTCACAAGTCAAAGGCATTTGGCATGCACATTTGATTTCATTACTGCCTTTGTTCATCCTTACGATTTTTGCTACATGTGTTTAAGAGGCGAGCACATCTGGCCCGTGAGCCCCTTATTGGCGTGCTGCGTGACGGAGGTATGCATGCTCCTCTTTCCCCCTGTGTGCTTTGCATTACACCAGCAGCATTTGCGAATTGCTTTTGGCAAACAGTCCTGGGATAGATTATACAATAAACCTGGACATAAAGTATTTTTAAGCAAACAACTCTCCCCGAGCTCAAGCACAAACAAATAAATATCCCGACCACTGTAAATGTGCAACGGGTGAAGACAGTAGGAGAGTCCTGGGGAAGTTGGCCCTGCGTGGATTGGCACGTCGGTTTTAATTAAAAGAGACAGCTTGACCTGCTGACAAGTTGAAGCAACAAACAGAGCAGCTGGTGGCACCGGGGGTCTCGCAAACGGAGATTTGGAAATGTACGAAAGAGCAGAGAGAGCAACACAACAGTATATTCGGTTTCTCATTTGCATCGCAGACAGCTCTAAATCAAAGCGGGCGATGACAGACGTAGAGCAACGTGAACTGTGGGTGAGTAATGTGTTGTTGGTGTAACGTCGGAGGTATCTGCTGTGATTTCAAATCTTGCTAAGGATTTCGATAAACATTATAGCAGCGCAGGGGCATGTGAAAGTATGTGGAAGCTACTGAATAACGAGGATTTTAAAAAACACTGAATTGTTGGATATGAGAGTTCTGTATTACTTTCGTTTAAGTACCCATTCCCACTATTAACTTCTGGGTTATTACCAGCCTTTTTTATGATTACATTTTTTTTTCTTCAATAATTTATCATTTTACACATTTTTTTACATCCTTTTAATGTTCCCTTTACCTTCCCCTCCCCAACAGCAGCAGTTACAGTAATTAGATGTTGCTATCATAAATCCAATAAACACAGATAAATAATATAAACTCAATAAAAGAAAAGCGCACATACAATAATGATAATATAGAAATAAATAATAAAATAAGATAATTACACTTTTGCCATGTGTCTCACCACAGTGACCTTCTTCATCCTCCAAAACTGCCAAATATGTTACCCATCTTCTCAGACAAACATCTAATTTATCAAGTAATCTATTTGTCTTTTTTTCACGTGCTTCCACCTTCCCCAATTCCGTAACTCGTTCTTGAAATGATCGTGGAGCAGTTGACTGCCATCCCCTCATAATGATTTGTCTTTCAATCATAATACTTTATTTGAACTCACTGAGTCATCTTCACACCAGCCTCCAACATTAACATGTCTCTCAGTACATATATTCCTGAACAAAAAGAAAAGCAGCATCTAGAAACACCTTGAATGCAACTGTGCACTTTAACCCAGAATCCTGTATTTTAGAACAGACCACAGGGCATGCATCAAGTCTCCTCCTTCGCTCTCACATCTCCAGAATTCAGTCCTTCAACCCTAGCCTGAAAAGCATACTCTGAGTCAAAATAAAAATGACTCAATTTTTTTTACCAGCCTATTAGGATATTAAAATATTGATTGCTTATAAGTACTTATAAAATACAATCTTATTTTTAATCCCTATTTCAACCTAAATCTAAAATCTAAACTCAAATTCTACCTTACTAACTATTAAAAAGCAACAACTTAGTAGTTTATTGAGCTAAACGTCTTATTTAATCATTTGTTAATAGCAAAAACTGTAACCTTAAAATAAAGGTGACCCTGACTTCTAGACAACTAACTAATACTAACTAATACTAGTTTGTTACGATAACAAATGTGTCAGATTATGCAAATTTAACTTTAAACTCTTTTGTCACAAACAATAACTATTTAAGACTACACCTAGCTTCCTGACCAATCATCACTTAATGTGATGTGTAATGATTGACAGCCCACTGAACCAGTGACAGTGCACAGAGTGGAATAAAACAACAACATGTCCAATAGATGCCTAAATTCTCCATCAGTCAAAGTAGGAAGTAAGCTACTGGCTAAAAAGTGATCGACAGATAACACATGCAGAACGCAAACACTCGACTGTTTGCTTAAATTTTAGCAACTATAACTTTGACTTTTTATTCAGTTTGTGGCCTCATTTTATTTATGACACTGTAAGCAGTGACATTGTCTTGCTTTTTACTACAAACACCATTTGCAACTGTAAGTAACATAGTAAACAATGTAACAATAGGTCTCTGGATGAACAGTGATATAAACGAGTAACCATTCATAACAAACAAATAATGTTTAATCATAACTCTTACCTTTTAAAAATAAACCGTGATGCACAGGAATGAATGTGTTTTGTGTTGTTATTACGATGATATTTACAAATATACACAAATATAGCATTGAAAAACAACTAGCTCCAATAGTTGCTTGAGGGTTGTCGCTTTATACTGATTATAGTTTGTCAAGATTATTCGTGTTTTTTTTATGTAATCTATTTGTAAACACTGAAATCGGCAAAAACAGAGCTCCCGTGCGTCCACATCCTGATGCTCGCCAAGTATCATCAGAAAGGAGGAACCAGTTACTTCTATTGTAATATTGGTTAAAAACATCTGTTTTTTTGTATTGAAATAATGTTAAGCAAGTTTGTCTTTCTGGGACATCCTGAAATGGCCATTGTTATATATAAAACGTAATATCTCAACTCCCTAACAGATGAAAAATTGGGCTGATATTGTATAACTTGGGCCTGGCATAAAGTTAAGGTCAGAATTATTAATGCTCTGTGAAATTTAACAGATAGTTTCCAGTCATTCCAATAGAAATCTAAAAGACTGGGGTTATATCAGGGATTTTGTTCGTATTCAAGTTGGCCATACAAATTTACAAAGCAGACAAACAGAATCCTGCTTTGTTTTAAGTGACTTTTGTTAAGATTGCACGATTATGCTATTAGATCTTTTTTTTGTTTTTAATTTTGACAGAAATAACACTGCGAGTACAGTCTAACTCTTAAAAATGCTAATTCTATACAAGCTTTCTTCATGTTTCCTTTTCCTCCGGATTTTCCTCAGTTGGTGTTTGTCTGAGGTTTACGGTTTCTTCTCGAAGGTCGTATTAAACTCCGGTCATGATAAAACTGTGAATGCATGCTGTGTACGAATGAAAGCGATATATAAAGAAACTCTCCTCTGCTGAGACTCCATCTTGACCCGAATGCTCCAGACTCGTACCACACATTCTCCAGACTCAACTATACCAAGGTTCTTGAATTTCTTCAATGGAAGAGAAAAGCCACATAAATGAAATGTCCAGATTAGTTGTGGATAAAAGACAGGTGGTTTTCCAACTGCAAAGGTGCACAGGATACTACAGCAAATGAATGTGTCTTGGTGTCTCAGTAACACGAGAAGCTCTGGAATGAGTTAGGTCAAGACTTGAACATTTCTAACATACTGGTCAAACTTAATAGCATACAAATGTGGTGCATGAGTCAATTTAAACGACAGAATCTTTTCCAATTTTCCATCAAAATTTGACAAATAGATCAAAAATGCTTATGACCAGTGTTGGGTAAATTACTTCAAAACAGTAATTGATTACAAACTAGGGACTACTACTGGAAAATTATAATCTGATTACATTACAAATAACAACTGGATACCTGTAACCAGGGCCAGGAATATGCGGACGTTTTTTGCTTTTTCTGCGGAAAATTTTGGTAAAAACCTGCGGATTTCTGTGGAATTATTTTGGGAGCATCATAACTAAAACCCTAATATGTGAAATAAAAAGTAAAACCTTTTTAACTTCTATTTAATGTTTAAATTGCAAATCCAATTAGATCCACTTTATTTGGTAAACAAAGCAAGTCTCTCATATAAAATCTCTACTAAAAGACAGAAAATATTGCTGTAAAAACTGCATTGTACATAAATCAGATGAACATTTTCATATTAGTCAATAATATTACTGAAATTAATTTAAAAACTGAATAAATATAGATTTACACCTATTTACTCAAGTAAATAAACAGAATTAATGATGAGCTAAAAATCTGCAGAATTCTGCGGAAAATCTGCGGAATTCTGCGCGCGCAGATTCCGTGTGGGCCTACCTGTAACCATTGACATCCAAAGTATGCAAAAGCTCTGCAGTGTTTGGGTGTTCTGTGTTTGTTTGAGGTAATTAGTCTACCGAAATGTGTGTATTCCATACAAAGCATGAAGCTGACCGGTCAGTTCTTGTCGCATGATTTGCAGTTTTAAACTCGCGTGCCTGGAAAATGCGTGCGCACGCAATATGTGCTCCAAATATGTGTGCGCAAGTGTTACATCCCTTCTGTTACTCTTTAATGGTCAAGGGGGAACGAAAAGGAAAACGTTAAGTCAGTTGTAATAATTGCTGCTTGTACAATAGATGATGAACAACAACACATGAAAGTGCTATTGAATTGAACAAGTTTATTATTAAAAAAACGAGCTGTGTATATTTAAGTGCATATGGAAAAAAAAGTTTCACACAAAAATAGTTAGAAATAAGAATAATATTTTTTCACAAAAAAACAATTAATCAAGTTTAACAGGCATAAGGAGGACAAAGGGAAGGGACTGTGCCAAACAAAAGAAAATAATAAAACAAAAATCAACTAAATAACCCATTAAACTCATCCCCAAGAAATACAAAAAAAAAAAAAGTAAACCATCAATGTCTGAGACGTCGTATCTTACCTACTCTCTCCTTCCAAAGCAAAACTTACAAGTGTGCATGCCTCCATTGAAAATAACAAACTTGCACGTGCAAAAGATGTGATATGTAAACGACTCCAAAAGTAGCTACGCTTCTCTTCACATTCAGAAGATACATTGACTACTGATTCTGCACAAAAATTAAATTTAGCCTGTTTAGACTGAGTTGGACCTCTGTGTTTTTGGGCATCGGAGTCCTTCTTGGTGTATTGTCATAGAATGCTTACTATTCAAGTTGCTGGTCGAGTTAAAAGCAGTCGAAAGTTCTTTAGAGACTGGACATAGACTGCATTTTACAGCAAATCAAAATAATGTCTATATTTCCACTTGAAGCAGCAACCACTCTCGACAGCAACCGTATCAGCTCACGTACTCCAGCAATTTAAAAGCACATGCTTATTAACTGATGTTGAAGTGGAAAATGTGATCTAAAAGCAGCATTTATTTTCTTCTAAAATCTTTATTTGTAACGCGAGTAACACAATACATTGACTTTAGTGACTGTAATCAAATTACACAAATTTAAAGATAATTTGTTACATTACAGCGTTCCTCAAAAATGTCATTAGAATACAGTAATGCGTTACTGTGGAATGCGTTACACCCAACTCTCTTACTATCTTATAGAATCCTGTATTAGGCAGTTGTTCCTAATTTAACAACCAAAATGTGACTTTTGAAATGTATACATAGATTTCCAAAACAACAAAAACATTTAACAGAAAATAACGTTCTCCTGATCTATTTGTGTTCCACCATCTTAATTAAAAATAACATTTCCATCCCCTTTTCTTTCCGTGTTATTCTGTCATTTTTTCCCATTTCTGCCATGGTCAATTTTCCTACATACTAACAGCTTAAAGAGGGTGTAATTTTTCTGAGGGAAATGAAAAGCGATACAGGATATGAAAAGGCATCCCAAAAGAAGCCTCTTTTATTCCACCAGAGGTTGAGTTGATGAGGGCTTGTCATCAAAAAAGTCACAACAGTTCAACAAGAAGGAGGCTCAGAGAATCTCTAGATAACACAGTAAAGCAGATGCTTGGGAAGCTTGAATATCTGCAAAGCCATAACTTTTCATCAGCGGAGTAATTTTACAAACGTAGATGGCCGCGCAGCAACTCTGGATCCAAACTACAGACCCAGGGACCCATGGACCCACACGGTGAGCTATTGCAGTAAATTATAACACAAACCGAATCCTTTAGGTATAGATGAGAACATTCCCTTCTTGCCCTGTTTCATAAAAAATAGACATGGGGAATGGTTTTGTTGGTTGGCCGAGTTCTTGCCTCCCCAAGGGATGGTAATCAGGGGCCCCGGATGGTCCCCTATTAGCTTGCATAGGAGGAGCCAGCACAGGTGTTGTCCTTATGTTACCCGCCCAGGTCAGAGATACAAAGAGGCCAGAACCAAACTAAGGGCGCTGACGCACATAAAGACATCTCTCAAAGTGGTCCACAAACTGCAATCAACGATCACCTTTTGAATGTTCTCAATCAAGGTTCTGCTTGCTGTCAAACTTCATTTTCTTTTGTCATATGCAAGATATAAAGATCTCAAATATTGACTTCTTGTTTGAGAAAGAAAGAGATGGTAAGTCCATAAAATGGTGGCTTAGCGCTAGTCTTCTGTAGCTACACCTTCATATTGATTGCAGAATTTCTGGACGTCATTGCAGCTTTTATTGGAAAAGGGTTGCCCAAGAGGTCTTCTGGACATCATGTTAAGCAACCAATCACAGTTTGGGCATGAAAATGTCAAGTCTAGGTCAGTACTATAACAGACAATTGTGTAACCAATACATAATTCATTCAAGAATGTGATCATCAGATGAGACATTGGAATTGTTAACTTAATTGTAACTGTTTATCATAGCAATTAAAAAAACGATGTCCTTTCTCTTCCATGAGGTGATATAGTATCACAATGGTCTTGTTTCCAGGTGGAAAAATTATCTATGCCCACCTCTAATATACATATATTCAGTTAAAGTCAGAATTATTAGCCCCCCTTTGAATTTTTTTTCTTTCTTAAAATATTTCATAAATGATGTTTACCAGAGCAAGGAAATTTATACAGTATGTCTCATAATATTTTTTCTTCTGGAGAAAGTCTTATTTGTTTAATTTTACAACCCATTTTAAGGTCAAAATCATTAGCCCCTTTAAGCTATATATTTTTTCGATGGTCTACAGAACAAACCAGCATAATACAATAACTTGCCTAATTACCCTAACCTGTTTAGTTAACCTAACTAGCCTAGTTAAGCCTTTAAATGTCACTTTAAGATGTGTAGAAGTGTCTTGAAAAATATCTAGTCAAATATTATTTACTGTCATCATGGCAAAGATAAAATAAATCAGTTATTAGAAATGAGTTATTAATGTTAATAATTCTGACTTCAACTGTGTGTGTGTGTGTGTGTATATATATATATATATATATATATATATATATATATATATATATATATATATATATATATATATATATATATATATATATATATATATATATATATATATATATATATATATACACACACACACACAGTTGAAGTATATATATATATATACGCGTCCGTAAATAGTATGACAAAAAAGTACATTCAGAAGAAAGGCATGCATATATTAACTATAAGGGCAAAATCACATGCCAAGTACATGTTCATAAGGATTTAAGGGTAAAACTGGCCTGGAGATATTTGAGGTCTTGGCTTCAGTGGAACTTGTCTTGAATCAAACATCAAAAGAAACCAAAAGCGCTCTTGAAATTTTCCCCATTGCATCCACGGGCCAAAACGTGAGTGTAAATATGTGCAGCAAAACACCCAAGCCATCACCAAACGTCTAAGCAACCATTCTTTAATGGACTTTCAGATTGGCCACTTGTTTAACGCAGACCTTTGAGCTGCTGAAGGCTTCAATACACAATGAAGCAGGCTTTTGTAAACCACAGCGACTGCTTGGAAACACATGCTAGGCGCTCTGGCTGCAACTCTAACAAAATTAGCCATGAAAACATTCAATGGACTGTGGCCATGAAGATGCCTCTGAGCTATTTTTCGCCCAGATATCTCACCAGTTTTTAAGCCAATCAAAAGTCCTGAGGATCAGATTATCATGTGGACAGTATTAGGATTTATACATAGTATGAAGTAAACGAAAGTAGAAGCAATCCATTTGCAGTCAACACAAAGTCCAAAAGCCTATTTCTCAAGGTTTAACAGCTGTTATTTTTAAGCATAGTTTCCCCAAACATATAACATGACTGTTGACAGAATTTTTTAACAAGGACTTAGTATTGGATTTAGAGTTATTATGCTAAAATTGTTTTATTGATTGACAAATAAGCCCATGCCAATTCACAATACTACCTTTGAGAGCTCAGCGGAAAAAAGCCCTTAATGTCACCTCAGGTTTCGGAGTCCTTTTGCCCCTGATATATCAAGTCCTCTGCAACACTTTCCACCACTTCTTTCTCTTTCCTCTCCAAAACTACTTCTTTTCCTTTCTCCATTCTTCCCTTCTCAATCCCATAATAATAAAACACAGGTGTGCTTATTATACGTTCCGGTCGAACGTAGCCAGATGCCAACAAGCTTAATTCAAAACATTTCCAGCTATTGCGTTACCCAATCTCACACTTTATTGAGTATCATATGGACACGTTATAGAGACAACATATTTACATAATTATGGGAAAGGCTTACTGAGACGAATGGGAAATTTCATTTGGAGATCAACGGTAACAAGGGCCCCACTGTGTTTTCAGGCCGTCACAAGACAGACACACACACACGTTAATGTGGCTGTATAACAGAACTATAATTAGACTGACACTTTGACTTTCAGACAAGCGCATACGTTACGTTCTTTCATTTGATAATGTAATAAAGTGTTGTCCGATAAAGGTTTTGCTAGGGCATCTGCTCACGCGTGGTTAAAGGTGTAGCTGTCTGGAAAAGATGGCATTCATTATGTGATGTCATAGACTGGGCATTTACAACTTTGCCATTGTGGGGAGTTGCAGAAATTGATTTACAAGTCAACTTTTAATATGAAAAAATTGATTTTCAATTATGAAGAATTAAGATAAAACACTGAAAATAGTGTAACTTAAAACTAAAAATTGAAAAACACTGTTTAAAAAAACAGGTTTGGGGCAGTTTTCTGCCGAGTGTGACGCGGCTGGGATAAAAATCAGCACCTCCCAGTCCGAGTCCATGTGCTCAACCGGAAAAAGTTTGTTTGTCATCTCCAGGTTGCAGAAAAGTCCTTACCCAGGTGGAGGAGTTCAAGCATCTTAGGGTTTTGTTCACGAAGGATGGAACATGAGATTGACAGGTGGATTGGTGCAGCAGCAGCAGTAATGCGATCGATATATTGGTCCGTTGTGGTAAAGAAGGAGCTGAGCCGAAAGACAAAGCTCTCGATTTACCTGTCAATCTACATTCCGGCTCTAACCTATGGTCATGAGCTTTGGGTCATGACCGAAAGGACAAGATCTTGGATACAAGCGGCAGAAATGAGTATGCTTCAAGAGTGGCAGGGCGCACCCCTATAGATAAGGTGAGGAGCTCGGAGTAGAGCCACTGCTACTCCACATCGAGAGAAGTCAGCTGAGGTAGCTCTGGCATCTGTTTTGGATGCCTCCTGGACGCCTACCTACCTGTTCCAGGCATGTCCCACTGGAAGGAGGCCCCGGAGGTGCTGGAGGAAGTGTCTGGGAAGAGGGAAGTCTGGGGTTATCTCCGAAAACTGCTGCCCAGCAACGGAAAAGCAGATAAAAATGACTGAATGAATGTTTAAAAAATGATTTAGAGAAAAGAGAGTGCAAAATGTATTGTCAATGGGCAGAGATTTGCACAAAAAAAAAAAAAAAAAAACGAATCAAAGCCTAATATGTAATATGTTTTATGTAAAAATTTTTACTTGTTGGGGTCATTTTTTTTTCTCCAGATCCATGGTGTGAAAGATGGTAATAACAAATCTTTTGGCGGACAAAGTCGTTTATTATATTATTATAGGCTATTTTATGGTGTACAAGTGGTTATATCAAAGTACAGAGAGAGCGCCTATTCATTAGAGGCCGTCAGAAAGACTACAACTTTTAAAAATTGGGCTTATAACATTATAAGAGAATGACTGAGTGGTGAGTCACAAAATATAATGGCAAAGCAATATTCTATGGTTTGCAGTATTATAGGCACATACATATGCTGCAAATTAATCGCACATGTAGAGAAAATGAAGACTGGATGCTAAAAGGAACATTTTACACAGCCAACATTATGAATTGTGTTCCTTTAAACTTTTAACTTATAGTAATTATAGTATTATGCCAAATTGAAGCTTTTAAAAAAAAAATCATCAAACTTTCCATAAAAAACCTATTATACATCTGCAAATGTTCTAAATTAACTTTGACACAAACAGCCAATCACGAGACACGGTATATGGAAAAATCCAAAAATCCATCCATCTACAGTGTTTTTCCTTCCATCCATCCATCTTTATTTATATTTATCCATCTTTCATCCATTCATTCACCCATCTATCAATCCTCTATTGATGCATTCATCAATCCATTTATATTTCTATTCATCCATCCATCAGTCAATCCACCCATTCATTAGTCTAGATTTCTATTTATCTGCCTTTCCATCCATCCATTTATCAGTCCATCCACCCATCCATTATACCTCCATCCATCCCCATCTATGCATTCATCAATCCATTTATATTTCTATTAATCTATTTTTCCATCCACCCATTTATCAGTCCATTCACCCTTCTATGAATCCCATCCATAAATATAGATTTCTCTTAATCTGTCTTTTCATCCATCCATTCAAAGGTCTATTCATCCATCTATACCTTCATCCATCCCCCATGTATGCATTCATCAATCCATCTATATTTCTGTTCATCTATTTTTCAATCCATACATTTAAAATTCTATTCAGCCATTCATCTATACCTCCTACCATCCCCTATCTAAGCATTCATCAATCCATCCATATTTCTGTTCATTTATTTTTCCAATTATACATTTATCAGTCTATTCACCCAACCATCTCCCATCTATGAATCCCATCCATTAATGTAGATTTCTATTCATCTGTCTTTCCATCCATCCATTCAACAATCCATTCACCCATACCTCCATCTAATGCCATCTATGCATTCATCAATCCATCTATATTGCTATTCATCTATTATTCCATCCATCCATTTATCAGTCCATCCACCTCCCATCTATGCATCACATCCATCAATTTATATTTATATTCATCCGTCTGTCCATCCATCCATCCATCCATCCATTTATCAGTCCAACCACCCACCCATCCATCCACAGGGCTCAAGACTAACTTTGTGCACTGGTGTGGCTAACTTTTTTCTTAGGTGCATGCAAATTTCAACCGCATCACATTTGACATAATGCCCTCTCACCATCTCTGGTTGGTTATGGTTGTCATGTTAATGGAACTGAAAACTTTGATACAATCCCAAGAAAAATATCGATATTTGATATAATTTTTGATACTGCGAAGAAACCACGATCCAAAAATCATGATCCATAATCATAAGTTTTATGTATTTCACATGTATTCCACATGTTCACATGTTTTTTTTTCTGTAAGAGCATCCATCCACCTATCCATCCATCAATTACTCCGTCCATCCATCTGTCAATCAACTCATAGTCCTTCCATCCGTTCATCTATTTACCCATTCATCCATTTGTCAATCTACCCATCCATTTATTCATACATCCAGTCAATACAGTAGCTATATTTCCATTCAAAAATGTGAATTAAATTTATGTGCAATAAAGCAGCGTTTCCATCTAATGAGTCAAAGAGAACAAAATCTTCAATTCCTGATTATCTGGCACCAAATATCAAAAGTAAAAACAGAATTTACTGCGGTAGGAGATGCTGTGTGAATTTTTTCTTCACTTAATAAATGACATTTAAGAGAACGCCGAAACACAATGATTGCGTGGTGGTGTTTGAATGAGTGAGACGCGAAGCACAAAGGCTCTTAACAAATCTGGAGGTAATTAATAATATAAGAACAGCAATACTGAAAGGCATTTTAGAATGACCAAAACAGCATTTCATATCCAAAATGTGCATAAAAATAGGTGGATGGAAACAAAAGACAATAATCAGACACACTACTGATGACCATCATGGTGCCCGATTGAAACTAATCTCATGTCTTTGCTGTCATCTACAGTACATGAAGGCTAAAAGAGTGTAAACACTTTTGATATGTGGGTGCACTGACACCTGCCAAAAAAGTTGCCCTACAATACTCCCAGGGCCCTCACCAGAGTCGTTAACTTGAATAAACGGAGTAACATCAGCCCATGTTAACCCAAGGTGGTGTAAATCTAAACCAACACTCCACTTGCAGGGGTCAGCCTAACCTGTTAACAACATGTGACAAACAAAGATGGCCATTCATCCCATCAAGTGTGAATGGAGGCGCCTACAACTCAGATTGTGTACAGGACAGATGTTTTTTTAATGTATTTACTGTACAGTTTGGTAAAAAAATGGATTGACAGGACAGTGTCTCTGACGTTAACTGGGTTCTGTTTTTATAACCCAATATGGAAAGATAGATTCATTCCGGAAACCCACACAGCATTAAAAAAAAAACCTCATTTGGTGCGCAAGTGCCAAATAAAGCCATTAAAACCTTATTTTCATTTCAGCCAAAACGTCTGGCGCAGTCATATAATTTGGAATAGAACTTGTTGAGGGTTTCTTTATTGGGCCTGTTATTCTGGGGTTCCATAAAGGGCACGATAAAAAAAAAAAACATGTAAGATGCCCAACCTTCACTGAGCCAAACACAATCACTGCTTATTGCAATAAAACCTCTATTCTCTCATTCAATTGTGCTCTGTGCTTTAAGAGAGGGACTTTATGGCGCAGGATTGCTTAAAAAGCCTCTCAGCAAAGGTCAAAGGTTGGTGCTCAAGCTTTGAATGGAGAACATTCCAGTCCATCTCTCTTAGTGACGACACCTTCTGGATCTTTGGTGCAATAAGAGGTAAAATAAACACTTTCGGTGTCAACTAAGAGATTCTTGAGCATTATTAAAGGGGCTGTAAGGATATACAAGACAAAAAAAAAGGATCTGTTGAAATGAAGACTCGCTGCACTGACATAATTTACGGTTATGTTAGAGGCGGTTGCTAGGATAAACAGTTGAAAGAGGTAGTTGAACCAGAAATTAAAATGCGATGTTCGTTTACACAACCTCAGGGCATACAAGATAGAGGTGACTTTGATTTTGAAGAATATTAAAGATTTTAAGCTAAAACCTTGGTCCATTGGGTTAATAAAATACAAGTCAACACTGAAAAAAAATCTTACTTCAAGTTTGTCTTGTTTCTAGACCAAATATCACAAAATTCTTTAAATAAGAAGCACTTTCTAGATATGTAAAACACATTTCGTTGAAATAGTATGCAAGATATTAAGTGAGTTTTAAAATAAACTCACTTAATTTTGACTTATTATTTATTCTAAAAATGACATTTTTTACTCAAACAACACTGTAAAACTCAAAAAATTAAGGTAACTCAAACCATTTGAGGAGACCGATTGCAACAAACCATTTAAGTTCAAAAACTGATCCTAATAAATACTGTGAATTTAATCCATTTGAGTAAATGAAGCATTTTGAGCACAGTAAAAGCCAATAAATGAAGAGATGAAGAGAACTCAAACCAACTAAGTACTGTAAAATCTAATAAGTAAAGGCAACTCAAACCGTTTGAGGAAACTGATTGCTACAAACCATTTGAGTTAAAAAATCACAATCAGAATCAGAAAGAGCTTTATTGCCAGGTATGTTCACACATACGAGGAATTTGTTTTCGTGACAGAGCTTCTACAGTGCAACAGGATTACAGAGACAGGACAAAAAAACAGATAATAAATATATATATTAAAAAAAAATAGAAGTAGTGAGTGCAAATATACAGATTGACAAGTGTATGTACATGTTTATTACTATATACAACGTTATATGTGCAGCTGTTTTGTGCAAATTGGCATGTAAAGTGTGTTGTTAAATAAGTGTATATGTGTATAAAAGTGTATGGCAAGTAGTGATGTTGGTTCCACAATTATTATCATCAAGTGTTCATGAGATGGATTGCCTAAGGGAAGAAACTGTTTCTGTGTCGGGCTGTTCTGGTGCGCAGAGCTCTGTAGCGTCGACCAGAAGGTAACAGTTCAAAGAGGCAGTGTGCTGGGTGTGAGGGGTCCAGAGTGATTTTGGCAGCCCTTCTGCTCGCTCTGGATAAGTACAGTTCTTGGGGAGTAGGAAGGGTTGTACCAGTGATTCGCTCAGCAGTCCGAACTATTCGACGTAGTCTTTGGAGATCGTATTTAGTAGCTGAGCTAAACCAGACAGTTATTGATGTGCAAATGACTGATTCAATGATGGAGGTGTAGAACTGTTTCAGCAGCTCCTTTGGGAGGTTAAACTTCCTCCGCTGACGAAGAAAGTCGAAGAAAGTCAAAAACTAAAGACGAAGAAAGTCAAAAACTAATCTATATCAGAACTGTGAACTTACTTCATTTAAGTTGAAGTAATGAGGTATTTATTAACTCATTACCTTCAACACTGAGTTCAAAACTCTTTTCAAATAAGCAGAATTAACTTCCAGTACATTTTGAGTTAACTACACTCATTTCATTTGATAAAGTTGACTGTTGGGTTTTACAGTAAACTGATATAAAAACTTCTAGGTATTTGGACTAGAAACAAGACAAAAACTTGAAGAACAACATTTTGTTCTGCTACCGGCACTTTAAGAGTAAATGAAACAAACAAACAAACAAACAAAAAATACACTGAAATCTGTGGAAAAATTCTAAACTATATTACTTTTAATCTTTTAGCAGCAAAAAGCCTCTATGAATAATCAGGAACCACATATATTTACTTTTTTATGCCTTAATAAATGTTCCATTGAAAAATAAATCTCAACTACATCTTGGTTGGCCTGAGTGTAAATAAATAATCCCTTTAAAACAACTTAAAAACAATAGACAAAGGATCAAACAAAGTCTAAGATGAGGGAATTTTGTAGTAAACACTTCAAACCGGAAAGTTTAATGTATTTTACACCAATAATAAGTTGCATCGCAAGGTTTATCATTGTAATTGCAGTTGGGGCTAAAGGGTGCTGACAACCTCCTGTTTGGAGACGATGATAGATCTGTTTTTTTGGAGTTGAACAGTAGGTTGTGCGTTCCTGAATCTGTGTTGCTCAAAGTGTAATCTCTCAACGCAGGTATGACAGCCTGTGCCTCTTCAGAGACAAAACAAACACAGATTCTCTATGGAACTCCGTAAGGCCCTTTGTGATTGTTTTCTAATCGCATTTCTAATGCTGGGTGGTCTTTGGTTGTAAATCAAAGACACTGTACAAAAAAAAAACAGTGCTGTAAATTAAAATGGGTCAACAGAGATTTCAAAAAAGTTCACTGCATGTGACAATAGTTAGTAAGAGGTAAATACTATACAGTAGGAAAGCAAGACAAGGTTAGTATGAAAGTTCATTGTTTTGAGTTTGTGAAAATGTAATAAAACATAAATACAAAAAAAAACGGACAAAACAAAAATGATTAATATATAAAATGCATTTATACTTATTTATTTTTATAAAGGTTTTGTATATATATATATATACACTCACCGGCCACTTTATTAGGTACACCTTACTGGTACCGGGTTGGACCCCCCCCAACAAGTACTGGAAATATTCCTCTGAGATTTTGGCCCATATTGACATGATAGCATCACGCAGTTGGCTGCACATCCATGATGCGGATCTCTTGTCCCACCACATCCCAAAGGTGCTCTACTGGATTACGAACTGGTCACTGTGGAGGCCATTTGAGTACAGTGAAATTGTCATGTTCAAGAAACCAG
The DNA here is from genome assembly GCF_903798145.1 of Danio aesculapii. Lineage (NCBI taxonomy): Eukaryota > Metazoa > Chordata > Actinopteri > Cypriniformes > Danionidae > Danio > Danio aesculapii. The sequence goes on from NC_079444.1 coordinate 32,135,308, forward strand.
TCTGAGATGATTATTATCTTTATGACATGGTGTGTTATCCTGCTTGAAGTAGCCATCAGAAGATGGGTACACTGTGGCGTTGACACGATGCTCAATGGTACTAATGGGCCCAAAGTGTTCTAAGAAAATATCCCCCACACAATTACACCACCAGCAGCAGCCTGAACCACTGATACAAGGCAGGATGAATCCATGCTTTTCTGCTGTTGTTGACAAATTTGGACCCCCTTTTTTTATGTCACATCAGAAATCGAGACTAATCAGACCAGGCAACGTTTTGTCCAATTTTTGGTGAACCTGTTTGAATTGAAGCCTCAGTTTCTGGTCTTCTGCTGCTGTAGCCCATCCGCCTCAAGGTTGGGCGTGTTGTGCATTCAGAGATGCTCTTCTGCATACCTCGGTTGTAACGAGTGGTTATTTGAGTTACTGTTCCCTTACTATCAGCTTGAACCAGTCTGGTCATTCTCCTCTAACCTCTAACTGCTGCTGGATATTTTCTCCTTTTCTGTAAACCCTAGATATGGTTGTGCGTGAAAATCCAAGTCGATCAGCAGCTTCTGAAATACTCAGAACCGCCCGTCTGAGTAAATGTATATGTATATATGTATATATATATGTATACAGTGAAAAGTTGGGTTCAATTTTTTTTTTATGTTTTTTTTTAAAGAAAATTATTCTTTTCATCAACGTTTCAATGTTTATTAAATGTAACAAAACAAAGCTTAAATTGAAAATAAAACGTAACATACATAAAACAAAATGCTGATTTGCAATGACTCAAATTTGTGTAAATTTGTTAAATGCAAAAAAGAAGCTTTTATTCATGCACCTTGCTGTAACTAGGTAAACAGAACTGTGTTTGCCTGTGATATTTACAGTAGTATAAGAACTGGGCGTACTGTATTACTGATATGCAGACTTTCCAGCACTAAGCTAACAGTGAGATAAAGTGAAGGCTGATATGCTGAAATATCTGAATATCTGGTCTGCTTCACAACAGCCGCAGCACAAAGTCCACATTATACCTCCCAAAAGAACAACACTCCAGCAAGAGCTCCTGTATCAGACCTCAAAGAAAAAAAAAATTCACAAACAGGAACAAATATCCAACCATTGTTTTTATAACGGAGGAGTAAAAAAGTGAGCAGCAGTTCACCATTTTTACACAAATATTGAATATCCATCAATATGCACATTCCCATACAAAACCATCACGCGCTGCAGGACTTTATCTCTTCTAGAGCCTTTTGTGATTTCCAACAAAACAGAAAACACTCCCAGGATTTGTCCAGCTAGGTTTGGCATAATCTTTGGAGATAAAGCTATTTATTTTCCTTTTGTGAAATGAAAAGTGCCCAGACAAGAGCCAGTTATAAGTCAACAAAAGTGGGAGATTTTGATAAGCATCCACAATTCATGTTTGCTCAAAATTTCAGATGGAGATCATTGGCAAACAACACTACTGTGCTTTAAGAAAGTCAGCAAATTAAATGTAGAACACTGTATAGGTAGTCCACTATAAACTGCAAAAAAATGACTTTCCTACTTAGAGATTTTGACTTGTTCTAGTCTAAATATCTAAAAATTCTTAAATCAAGAAGTATTTTCTTGACAAGTAAAAAATATTGTCTTTTATTAAAAATTTTTTTTATAGAAATTTTAGGTCAAAAATAAGTGAGCTTTTCCTTAAAACAAGCAAAACAACCTACCAATAGGGTAAGCAAAATAATCATGTTTTCACTTTGAAATAAGGTTATTTTGCTTACCCCATTGGAAGATTATTTTGTTTGTTTTTTGTCTGTTTTAAACTTAAAATTTTTAATTCAACCTTATTTTTTGTTTGTTTTAAGGAAAACTTATTTTTAGGGAAAACTGACCTATTTTGACAAATTATGTCTGAAAACAGGGGGCAGCACAATAGCGCAGTGGGTAGCACAATTGCCTCACAGCAAGAAGGTTGCTGGTTCAAGCCACGGCTGGGTCAGTTGGCATTTCTGTGCGGAGTTTGCATGTTCTCCTCGTGTTAACGTGGGTTTCCTTCGGGTGCTCCGGTTTCCCCCACAAGTCCAAAAACAAGTGGTATAGGTGAAGTAAGCTAAATTGCTAAAGCTAAAATGCAAAACGTATGCTGGATAAGTTGGTTCATTCCGCTGTGGTGACCCCAGATTAATAAAGAGACTAAGCCAAAATGAAAATGAATAAATGAATGAATGTCTGAAAACAAGACAATTTGTTTTCTAAGTCTAGAAAATATTTCTTGATTTAAGAATTTTAAGATATTTGGACTAGACAAGACAAAAACTCGAAGCGAAAAAAGTATTTTTGCAGTGTACTGTATACTCAACATATGAACTCTTTCTGATTATGATTTAACAATGTGTGTATTTTGTTAAGCTTTAATAGTGTGCCTAAATTAACTTCTGTGTGATTTAAGAAAAATATCATAACATCATCTATACACAGATACTTAAAGATACATGGGACATGTCAATATAAAAGTTTGGTCTAAAAGTGATTTAAAAATACTCCAGAATTCACTTTTATCTGTAAAATTAAAACAAACAAAAAAGATTATCTTGTAAGATTATATGATAATTTTATAGGTTTAAAAAAAATAGATATACTTTCTGTTTATGCAGTGTTGGCTGTAATTAATTACATTTAATTTCGGCTGATAACTGGATTACAGTTACTTAAAATATACAGATGTTAACACTGTATATATGTTCCCTTTGCCGCCGTGCTTGCCATTGCAGTAGTAAATGCGCCTGCAGCTTTTGACTGCTGGGTAGCGCTTTAACCGTAGACTTCGCCAGCTAAAACATCAACACGCAATTTTTAGCTTTGCCTTTTCACAATACTAGACAGGACGGTACTGTATGTGCACTGTATGCACAGGTACTGTATGTGCTGTGATGTGTTCAATTAAAATATCATTTTGTTTGGTTGTTTTGGTTTCCTTAGTAATAAACATGCTTTAACACTATACTGAATGTTTTAGAAAAGATGTCTACAATACATGGTGAGAAGCATAGCCCTAGGCTGCAAATATCAAGCAAATATAAGAACACATTTCTTTAGCCTTTCTAGTGCCCTATTAAATTGCGTTGGGGTAAAATGAACGTTTGATTTTTAAATCCTTTAGTTTTATATATAAAGAATATGAAAAAAAATCTCAAAATATGAAAACAAATAAATTAATTAAACACAGATTGTAATGGCATTCATTAAAACAACACAGGACAAGACAAGTTTGATAAAAGCTAATCAAATGTCTCTCATTCTGATTGTATGAATGTTTTCATAATAGAAAAGGGCTTTGTTACTCACTCAGCATGCATAGTGTAACTGTTTTCAAAGTCTGTCTAATTTGTTTCACTTCAGGCTACAATGTGAGAGGCATATAAGATGCTTGTTGGATGCTTGCTTAAATACTGTACATAAATCCACCAGTCCTGTATTAAAGAATCAATTCCGAGAACTTTATTTTATGTTATAAAATAACATTGAGACAATTGCATATTTTAAAGGAAAAAAATGATTTGAGAAACGAGTTCATGACACTATATAGTAAGGTATAAATACAGACAACCACAGGAATATTATCAAGTTTTGTTATTCAGATATTCTGCATACTAGCGGAACTTTTCAACTAAAAAAGGATAGATTTATCCAACAATTGTACATGTTTAAGAACTAATAAAAATGTTTTAGAAAATGTGTGTCAATACAGTATGTATAAAATATGCTGTAATTACTTTGAAACAGTTAGCTTTGATATATGTGGTTCATAATGTAAGTGTTAAATTCATTCATTTTCCTCTGCTTTTCCGGGGCCGGGTCGCGGAGGTAGCAGCCTTAGGAGAGAACCCCAGACTTCCCTCTCCCCAGACACATCCTCCAGCTCCTCTGGGGGGATCCTGAGGCGTTCCCAGGCCAGGCCGAGAGACATAGTCCCTCCAGCGTGTCCTGGGTCTTCCCCAAGAACTCCTCCCGGTGGGACATGTCAGGAACACCCCTTTGGTAGGCGTCCAGGAGGCATCCGAAACAGATGCCCGAGCAACCTCAACTGACTTCTCTCGATGTGGAGGAGCAGTGGCTCTACTCCGAGCTCCTCCCAGGTGAAGGAAGCTCATTTTGGCCACTTATATCTGAGATCTTGTCATTTCGGTCGTGACCCAAAGCTTATGACCATAGGTGAGTGTAGGAACATAGATTGACCGGTAAATCAAGAGCTTTGCTATTCGGCTCAGCTCCTTCTTTATCACAGCAGACCGGTACATCGATCGCATTACTGCTGTCACAACACCAATCCGCCTGTCAATCTCACTATCCATCCTTCCTTCCCTCGTGAACAAAACCCCAAGATACTTCAACTCCTCCACCTAGGCTAAGTGGTAACTTTTTAAACTAAAAAACTAACTAAAAAGTCTTGTTTGCCTCAAATTTTAATCAAAATTATAATGTCTATTTTCTATGCAATAGGATTTAAGTGAATTTTTAGTATTAAGTCAAGTATGAAATCATTTGAGAAACTTAAAAGTTACTTTTCACACAGCAATTATAAAAGTAAATTAAATATTTAATGATGCAATTAGTAACTAGTAATGAATGACTTTTTTTGAAGTAAATTACCACTGAAATAAAAAAAACACTGACTATATATTTAAATAGGAAAAATATATCAACATTTATAAATAAATAATTAGGTCAGCGCCAGTGGTGTAGTGGTTAGTGCGTCGACACATGCACTCCAGTGCTCGCGACGACCCGACTTCGATTCCGCCTCTCGGTCCCGTGCTGATCCTTCCCCTCTCTCTGCTCCCCATGCTTTCCTGTCAGTTCTCTCTACTTTCCTATCCTATAAAGGTGAAAACCCCGTAAAAAAATTATTATAAAAAATAAATAAATAAATAATTAGTGTAAAAGAGCTTCAATGAGGACCTACTCCTACTGTATTTTGGCTTCTTGCCCTGATTCCAGCTCATAATCTCTCTTAAAAGCTTAGTTAAAAGCTTGTACAGGTTAACATCAAACAGAAAGTAAATTATACCAGCCTAAGACTCTGTGATCTTTCCAATACACAGACTAATCCCTGAGAGACTGAGATAAATGCCAAGCCGATATCGCTTTTCCTAATGCTACTACATCCTGATCCAACACACCGCAAAATGTGGGCATTTTCATGGGCAGACCTAGAGATGGCAAAGACTACACACAAAGTTCCCATTCTCTCCTTCCTGAAAAACAAGAAAGGAAAAAAGCAGTAGGATTGAGATTAAACCTTCCGATCGGCTCGCTGTCTGAAACAGAGTCGGGCATTATTCTCTTTCCAGCGAGCGGTTCGACTGGAGACCATGCGAATATGGTTAGAGGTGCAAACTAAAACAGAGCCGACTGCTATAAAGAGCCACATTATGAATAACGTCCTGCATTTTTCCGCTTCTCACACCTATTTGCCCAGGCCAAAACCCACAGCGTGTCCCGTTAATGGTGATTTGGTTAATGGCCATTGGTGGAAACAGGACTTTGGCTGGCAGCTCTGAGCAGGAACAGACTAATGAGGCCTATGTGAATGTGTGTAATGACTACATATTCCTCCAGTTATTGAAAACACTGTTACAAGAGCGTGAGCGAGTAACAATTTAGTTTGAAACGGAGATGGAAATATACTTTTTGGCCAATGTCAACTGCAAGTATTTGCATTACAATTTTTGATATCTTAAATTAATATTAAAAATGATTATATGAGGATAGGGGTAAATCTGTAGCGTATCGTCATTGTCGGAAGTTATTCAGACATTGTTATTTCAGAAAAGTAAAGAAAAATAATAATGTTTTGCTTTAAATTGGACATTTAAGGCTGAGATTCTAAAAATAAATGTAAAAAATATAGTTGAATATGTATTTCTAAGTCGATTTGTGAAGCTGAAATTATTAGCCCTCATTTGAAATGTAATTTCTTTATTTTTAAATATTTCCCAAACGATGTGTATAAAAGATATGTATTTATTTTTAACACTTTTATTTTTAACATTTTTATGACTTTTTTTGTCTTTGTTATGATGACAGCACATAATAGCTTACTAGTTATTTGTCAAGTTATTAATATTGCAATGAAAAAGAATTAACTAGGTTAATTGGCTTAACGGGGCAAGATAGGTTAATTTAGGCAAAATATTTCTTAGAGAGCTAATAATATTGATGAATAATAATGTTAAAACTTCTTTAATTCCAGACAAACTAAAAATAAATTTTTATTTCTCCAGAAGAAAAAAAATATTATTGGAAATAATTGCTGTTAAATAAACTGTTAAACATATCTTGGGAAATATTCAAAAAATAATAATCATTTGGAATCATTTGGAAGGCTAATCATTTTGCCTTCAAATGTATACTTTTAAGTAAATAAATCTAAGAAAAATCTAAATATTAATCCAAGAAAACTATACTGAGACCTCTCAGAGCTACTCTAGGGGAAACAAGTATATTCTCAATAATTTTTGAGAATGAATTATTGTCTGAAACCAAATGAAAATGATCAAGAATTCTCCTACTACCTTTAACATAATGCATCATTAAGTCTGTGCACCTGAACCTGAAGTTGCTAAGACTCTTTAGTATGCTGACATACTTTGACTGAAACAGAATATTGAGTAGGGGGCGGGGCTTCCTTTTTGCACATCACTGGATTAATTGTACGCCTAAAGAATACCATTTTACACTAGCAAATAATCATTGTAAATTTTAACTTCACACAGACTTTAATAGCAGGTGTAAATAGGGTCAAAGAGCACAAACTTGAAATAATTCAGAATTTTAGATACACTCGGATGGTTTTATAAAAGACAGCATCTGCATAAAATATAATAAACCAATCATAAACATTTATAAATACATTAAAGCAACGACATTCTACAAATAAAATGCGCAACGCTTTATGATTTTTCTGGAAGTCTAGCAATATTCAGATAAACAAATTAAATAATTAAAAGTAAAATAACACTATAGTTTACACAAATACAATTAATCTTTCTTAAAAGTTAAAAACATAATTTGTTATGCCTGAATACTTTGAACTGACTTTAAAAATGTTTACACAGTCACAAGGCCTAAAAACACATAAATAATACATGTTTTGACAACTTCATGGTTAAACATTGCAATGACAATTCATGAGTGCTTTCAAATGTAGCTCTGGGTCAATTATAAAACCAGTTTGACATTGCAGATCCCGTGATGTTACTATTGCGGATGTGCATGTTGCGATATCGATGCTGAAACGTTATACTTCTCAACCCTAATGTATGTGTAAAAGAATGTGTTAAAATAAAATCTCCATTTTATATCATTTGGTGAAACATTTGACATCTCAAAATAATACATCTCAAAATTCAAAGTGGGAACCTTATATGTTCAGGCCCGAATGCTTCACAACCTCTATGCAGGTACCTATAGCTAACGCCAATTAATTTCTCTGTGGCAATTTCCACGCCAAACATCACACATCTGAGTGAAAGAGACGACATCTCAACTACCGAATGACATCTAACACCAATTAGTGGCGATACGGAGGTGTCAGGGAGTCATGTTGGCCTGTGAGCGTCTGCATGGGAGAGACTCCAATTAAGCCATTCCAGACTGTTAAACTTCCACTGGTGTTTATTTAACAGCCACTTTCACTGGCCAGTTAACTCTTTTTCATCAGCTGTGAAACCATTACTGGGGCCCAGGGAGAAGAGGGAACCGGTAGGCCTCACCCCATCACCAAACACTTCATTCGCTCCATACAGATTTCCATAATCTCTCCGGGTCAAGTTCATGACTGATGGCTTTTTTTCGAAATCCTTGAAAAATATTCATTCCCCTTCCAGGTCGAGTAATGGAGGCTGACAGGACAAACGCAAGGTGAAGATGATCCATCTTAATGGAGTGATTCTTTATGAGTCCCAAAAGAGAGAGAAGCATGTGACAATTGGGATGAATGTGGATGGACAAAGTCCGAATAAAGGGGATCAAAATGAAGGATAAATTATGATGGAAAAAGAAAGCTAGATTATAACCGAGCCTCTTGTCCATTTCTTCCGACGATCTTCTTCAAAGTGTATCAGCTCATCCGTTGTGCCCAAATGCGATGGAAAAGCTGCAGATCTATAGTAATAAAGTCCAGATGCTTCAAAAAATGGTCAGAACAGGCCTGAAAACGACCAGAACGTTAGGCTTTTGCTCTTTTTTTCCCCTTTTTTTCCCCTCATCCTCATCAAATCTCCACCAGATGGAAGCTAGATGGAAGTCTATTTTTTTCTATTTCTTCTGGGAGATGGTTTAACTTCATCAAGAGAGAATTAGCCAGCAGATGTGTAGAGCAAGTTAAGCGTGACACGTTAAAACAACCCGCAAAGCTTTGGTGTGAATTAAGAAGAACAACAAGTCTTCCTTCCTGCATTGAGAACGAATAAAATGTGTTGGCAATCTGCAGCTGGGACAAAGAAGAGCCGAACGTGGCGGTTTCAAATCTTGAAACCAATCGAATTTCCTTTTTGTAAAGATGTGTTCTGGGACCACGGCGATGACAAATCTGAATGACTTTAAAAATTCACTTTCGTTTGAGGAGAAGTCAAATCCTCGTTCGCTTTTTTTTTTTTTTTTTTACATCAAAATGAGAACACTATAGCATAAGGAGCCAATATTTAATGAAATTAGAGATGTTCCGATACACTGTTTTCCTTTCTGATACCTGGGCTTAGGGTATTAGCTGATACAGAGTATTGGTCCAATAACTTGGTGTGTATCTGAATATAGAAGTTAACTAAGCCTGTATGAATTGACTAAATTAGTTTAATTGATGATGCGCTTCAGACATAAATCATGAACAAATGCATAAAGTCAACGAAAGTATTTTCTGTTTATCTGACACATTTTTATCAAACAGTAATATTATTTACTATTCCTTATTGAAATGCAGAGACAAATTTGTAAACTGAAAAAAAGTACATTTTAGTTTTAAAGTATAACTGTATAAAAACTTGAATTAATAAATAGGCCAACATGAAACAAATAAATATGAATAGAATAGGAAAGTAAAAAATTATGAAAATGTTTTTTTTTATTATTTATATATATATATATATATATATATATATATATATATATATATATATATATATATATATATATATATATATATATATATATATACACACACACACACACACACACACACAGTTTTAGTAAATTTTGAGTTAACTACACTCATTTCATTTGATAAAGTTACTGTTGGATTTTTACAGTGTAGTTAGCTACCTTAATAACAACCTATAAAGCTTAGATGTGCAGTCATTTGATGGAAACTAGAGGTTTGTTACTGCCACAAATTAAAACATTTTGTCAGCATTTGCTCATCTTCATGTTGTTCCAAACTTGTATGACTTTTAATCTGTAGAAATCAATAGAAGATATATTACAGGACTGCTGTTCTCCACTGGCAGAATCCTTGTGACTGCATGAACAACATACACTCTTCATTTCTTCCTGTTCAATAAGAAAGAAAAACAGGATTGGCACAACATGAGAGCGAGGAAATGCTAACAAAATCATTTTTATTTATGTACAATGGAACCAAACACTTGAAATACGCTGGCCAGGCCACAAGATGGCAATTTGTAAACTCAGTAGTGTGTTTTTTGGGTTGGTTGTACCACTGAGTGTGAATAAACTCGATTTTGTTATGTGAATCAATAAACATTAGTTTTGAAACAGATTTTCATTGTAAAATCCTTGTGAAACAGAGGCCCCAACTTTGCAGCGGTCTCTTTGTTCATGCAGCGAGACAAATGACAGCTCTGAAAAATGGCAGCCAGCTTTACGTCACCACACTGTCTTGATAAGATGACAACTCAAAACACAGTTGGAGAATAACAGGAACTTAATAAACCCCTCGCAGACTACATGACGACTTCTCCACTTATGCCTTGTTTTCTTTATTCCAGCACACCATTTGTCAGTCATTATGAAAACTGTGTTAGAAAAGTAACTTTTAAGAGGCTGCAGAGGTTATCGATTATATGAAAAAGGAACGCTTCATTGGAAAAGTGCAAAGAGAGCCAATGGAGACTTTACACCACAGAAAACGACTCGAAATTTAAATACAGCTGGAAACAGTAGCCCACCTATTATGTCATTGATGATGATTGTCCGCCAACTCTTTTTTTTTTTTTTGCATCTGTGAGAACATTTTTTCATTTTTATTTGGTAAAGAGCTCTTGTCAGCGGAGCGAAGGACTTGGCAGGCGTAGACTGGATGGTTTCAAAAGAACATGTTCTTGAAAAACCTGGAGTCCAGTGAAGGAAGCTCAAGGTATGATATGTATTCACCTCAAGACCATATATTTTCAGATATGGACATCTAGCTTTTTCAGCAAAAAGATCATAAATTCAAGTTATGTTTCCAAAAAAAGGTGCAGGGAATACCAAATTACCTGATGACATAGAAGTGGCTCTTCTTGGAACAAATTTCTGGCTCTCGGTCAGACTCAAGGCTCAAGGGAAACCCTTCATCTGTTTGTGGGCTTTCCCTTTCCATAGAGCAGTAAACAAACATACAAACACATACAGACACACCCGCATCGTTAGTGGGCCACTGGAGACTGGGGACTACCTTTTCTGGCACATATATATTTAGTGGCTCTCTCTCCTTTTTGCGGTGCGAGGCGAACCCCTGGCTGCCGACCTAAAACCGTGGAAATTCAATTACAGCCATTTAAGTGTTTCATAAAGCCATAGGAGGCTAGCCAGAGGTATGCTTATAAAACCAGGAGCAAGTGAAGGTGGCGAGTGCTAACGGTCCTGTGCTCTCCCTGTAGCTCTCGTTTTATACTCCCTCTTTCCATCTGTCCCCCTTTCCTCGCTTAGAAACCCTGAATGGGTTACCAGGAGGACAATGACAGACAAAACAACAGCCCCAGATACACTCGTAAATCAAAGCGGGTTGGCTGACGTCCCGGTACTAAGAGTAGGCCGCTGTTTCTGAGCTTTACGCGCATCCAAAAGCTCATATGGGAGACCCACACGGACATCCAGGAAACGCTAGCCATTTCAGAATCCGCTGAAAGACGAATGCGCAAGAAATGGAGAGAGGAGAGTTAAAAATTTATCTAAAGCTGGAGGAAAAAAAACTGGTGTGCCTCAGGGCTCTGTCTTAAGGCCAATTTATGTTTTTGTGTTCTGTCAGTGTTTACTCACTCTCATCTCTTTCCAAAGCGGTTACTTTTCTGTTGCAAGGCTGTTATTCTTACTTGGAGCATAAAGGAAATATTATATAATTTTATATATATATATAATTGTTTTCCATCAAACTATTCCTTGTACTGTGTACCAATGTGGAGTGAGGCTTTTGAGCATCGAAATGATACAAATGCTTGCGGACCATAAAACCTGTGAACAATATTTCAAATCTTCTAAAGCAGTGGTCCCCAACCTTTTTATCACCACAAATAGGTCAACGCAAGGGGGGTGGGGGTGGATGAAGGTTAGATTTACATAGATGCTAGGCAACCATCAACTGCTTTCTCACAGGATGACAAGCTGACAAAACATTGATGCAACTCTTGTACAAGCTTTATTTACGGAGAAAATGAAAAAGAACTGCAGTGTTTGGGTGTTCTGTATTTGTCTGAGGTAAATAGTCTGACGTAATCTACCGTAATACTGCATGTATATTCCATACAAAGTATGAAGCTGATTGGTCAATTCAGTTGAGATGTTATTTCACTGGTTGCGCCTGGAAAACGTGATCGCGTCGTTCCTAATATGCGAACACAAGCCGTGCACCTACACTGGAAATAGTGAACTTTCACATAGAAAAGACGCCACAATGGGTTGCGGATACATTCCTTGGCAGTTTGTGGGTCCTTCACTGGGTTTTTTCCCCTTCGCAAAAAAACTTTCCAAAGATGTCTGTTTCTTACTTATTTTGCTAGCTTGTGGGTTAAATTTCGGCACTTATATGACTGAAGCCTGGTTTATAGTTCTGCGTCCAGGGTTTAGCGTGACCCATGGCGCATGCCTTGTGCGTTGCCATGCATTTATACTTCCGGGTGTTGTTTGTGTTGCTCTGCAATAGCACTTCCGAAATGCTAGCTGGCAGTAGGTTTTTATGTTCCTCTGTGTAATATGTTTTATGTTCCTCTTTTTTTGCGGGTGTTTTGTTTTTTCTGAACACTACCTTAATGTACAAGTAGCTAAAATCGCTCATTCCGATGCGGGAACCGGCGGACGTGCAACAACTTTAATCATAAAGTAAACACAAAACAAAACTTTCCATCTGGAGTGCTTTCACGGGACTCAACGTTAGTAAATACTTACTCCAACGGGTTCGCACGGCTCAGCGCTACCAAGCCGACCAATAACAGAGCTTGTGCTATGCTTTATTGTGACGTGTAGTTACATTTTTTGAGAGGTGCACCTCACCGCGCAAAGGCTGCTTTGGAGCTTACACGTGTGCTTGACACAGAAGTATAAATCAGTCTTGAGATGTAACCGAGAGAATAAGGTCATTTTTCAAAATAAAAGATATATATATATACACTTTTTTTAAAGTTCATTCAGACTCTTTAGATTAATTAAACTGAAATCATTTATAATTTCTTGTGTGGTCCGGTAACGGGGTTGGGGGCCACTATTCTACAGCCATAAATTAGCTTTTAGTGGAAAACAGAGCAGAATGCTATTCATTATTCATTATATTCACAGAAAATATAGATCTTATTAATGAATTGGCTGAATATATCGCTTATTTAAAATAAGCAAGAATCCAAATAACAGAAAAAACTTTCCAAATAAAAAACACTGTGACTCTTACAGGCCTACAGCGTTGCTTAAATTAAAATTTAAATATTAGACTTAAATTAAAATTTATAGACCTAAAATAAAAATATTTAGCACTAAGATTACAGAAGGTTCTACCTTCTATTATTAATGAAATTCAGACAGGGTTTATTAAAGGCAGAAGCTCTTCTCAAAATGTTGTGGAGACTTTTAAATATAATTGAGCTCTCTAACAATCCCAGCTTTAGCTCTCATATTTTGTCCGTAGATGTGAAAATGAATTGGTTGATTTTTCTTTTCAAGAAAATTATACAAACATATCATGTCTTCTATATTCTAAGAAGTCTTGAACTATAGTGCACATTACATGGACTACTTCTATATATATCAAGTTTTTGTGTAATTTAAGATTTTTTCTTTTGCATTTAACCAGGTACATTTGGGAAGCCATGATGAAGAGTAAACGATAGCATTGTTTGAAAGGGAAAACAGTCAAGAGAGCGCCAATCTGAGCTTGGCTGCTGGGTGCTAAATTAATAGGCATGAAGTGGGCAACTCCTTGTGGTGACTTGCTCGGTAATTTCTTGTGGTGAGATACAGTTTTTATGAGTACTGGAAGGCATCCCCGAGAGGTTTCCAGCTTGCTCCACAGGCTGCTGTAGGTGCTACAGAAACAACCTATGAGGGGAAGCAAGACCACACAAAGCTAAAACTAGTGGGAGTAGTAAAAGCAAGGGAGGAGTGTGTGCTAAAACACAATGTTACCAGACAGACGAACAACCACAACAGCACATGCTCAAACAGTTTATAACCAGCGCAAATGCAAGGTGTAAATTGGAAGTCAAGTCAATTTGATCAAAATAAAATAAATATATAGGGGTATAAAGCTTCAGATGTGGATTAAACTACAATTCTACAAAACAAAAAAAGATAAATGTGAACTTTTGAGATCTCTCCCAATAGTGAAAACCTCTACAGACATGTTGTATGAGAAGGTTACATTAAAGAGTGAAGTCTAATAAAAATGAGTTGTTCTGCCAAGAGATCAGCCAGAAGAAAACTGGGATCATATATAAAGCTATGCGAGAGAAGAAAGCTGAGAATCTCTTAGGACATCTGCATCTTGCATCCCTGAACCGAATATCACAGTTAAGAGGAACAAACTCCAGCCAAAGAGAGCACAGGGCCTCCTCCAGTGACGTGACACAGACATATTAAAAAAATAAACACTACAGGAACACCGGGCACAGCCTCAGAGCTGATCACATCTAGTCAATGACTTGAGGAGGAGGAAAGATGAAGAAAGAGAGGAGCTGAAGTGGAAATAATGGTTAAAAAAAAAAAAAAAAAAAAAGGTTGAGAAAGATAAGAGAAAAAAAAGGGGGGGGGGGGGGGGGGGGGGGGGGGGGGACACATTTTAATAAAAATTCCAACTGGCCCTAAGACAGAACCCTAAGGTGCACCAGAGAATACTCTGTACCTCCCTCTAGGGTTTTAAAATATAATAATAACAATAGGAAAGCTATATTTTTAGCATTTCCTCTTATTACTATAATTAAAACAGTTATGCAGCTAAATATTTTGATGGGCACCTATGATGAAAATCATCTTTTGTAAGCTGTTTGGACATAACTGTGTGTAGGTATAGTGTGTCCACAGTCATACTGGAGAGACAGAAACACAATAAGTCTCTTTTTTTAATTTCCTGACATTAAAATAGGATCCAAATCCCTCCCATTTTGAGGCTGACCGCAAAATGACGTAGGACTGCAGTTTTCCCTGTCCACCAAATTGATTGACAGCCATGTATTAACATGTCTCCGTAGTAACACATATGATCATATCAACAAGACATGACGTCTCAAAACAACTGGGATTAAAAGATCTGTTCAGCTTTCTGTGATCATCTGCACCTCAACAATGAATTTTATAAGTTTAAAACATTTTTAAAACAGTGCATGTCCGTAATCACTACGTAAATCGTCACCACAGCCGCATAGTGTCCGTACAATTACAATAAAAGCTTCAATTCTTGTTTGTGGACTCAAATCAGGTTTATGTTGTACAGTATATTAACATAACCCATATCCATACAGAAGTGGATACTAATGTGTCCTGTCACATTCGTCGTGCAAATCAGTACAAAGTTAAACATATGTATGCGTGTATGTTGTAACGACATTGTGTGCGACTCATCGTTGCAGAAAGGCTTAAATTAACTCCACAACAAATACATCAAATAACCATTAGGAAAGTTCTTACTGTAGTAAGGGAGATCTGCTTCATTCTTATCTGTCACTGCTGTTTATCTGATGTGACGGCTAGACACATGTGAACAGGGTGTAGACGGACGCAGCAGGTGAAGGCTACACCCATCAGAGCAATACAGAGAGATCTCTATGGCTCTGACATGCATGTGGCAATGGTGGGCAAGGAGAATCAGCTCATTTGCATTAAAGGCACAGAACACAAAAACAGCTATAGTGACCTAAAAGCTCAAATTAGCCACATTCAGAAAGGTGTAATAAATAACCTGATAGGTGTTTTGAGCTGAAACTTTACAGACACTTTCTGGAGACACAAAAGACTTTATTATTATTATTATTATTATTATTATTATTATTATTATTATTATTATTATTATTATTATTATTATAAAATCTTGGAAAGTGGTAAAATAGTTGCCCTTTAAAATAATTTTAAAATAACTACATTCCTTAGAAACAGAATATTTTAAACCACTGACCATTTGACCGCATATTTATAAAATTAATAATCCAAAACAGTAACCTTTGTAGTTTTACTTCACTTTAAATTTTATTTATATTTGTAGCTTTCCTATTTTTCATTTCCTATCTTAACATTTAAAATGGAATTAAATTAATTGAATTTCCTTTAATTGGAATTTTTGCAATTGATCATATCAAATTAGCGATGCACCAATCCCAATACTTGGACTGGTTATTGGTTCGATGCACTATATTCTGTGTAATTTATAAGCCAACAAAAGCCATGAAGGTAGCCTATTATAAGGGCACTAGAAAGTTGTCATGTATATCTTCTCCACTGATATCTTTCTTTGTGCTGCTAAGTTTTGGGAGTGTTGGCAGAGACCGGAGGGCAGCGGGCTGTGTCTCAGTGATGCATCCAGCACTTCATTCAGGCACCGGCTGTGCAGACGTGATGTGCACTGCTCCGTAAAATTATTCTGTAATAATAAAAGTTTCTGTTCTCTCATTCTTCCGACTGAGTTTATTCATTCGAATGGAATACTTTCAGTGCTGCGAATACTTTGTAAAGCCTGGCTCATTGTGGTCAAATTAGTTGATTAAATTTATAAAAGTGAAACTAACGGGTGCAATATGGATTGTCATTAACAGAAAATGATTTAGCCTAATATAGGCTACTCTGAAACTGAATATTTCAACGTAATTTTATTTATATTCATATTTTATTTAATAGGCCGGTTTGTGTTTTGATTAGTGTCAATAGTGGGCTAAAATCTTAATATTAAAAAAAGGAAACACAAGCTGGACCACAACAGATCAATGTCATAAGGAATGCTCAAACAATGTAGCCTAGTTTACAGCAAGCATCATGTTTTTAGTTAGATTGTGTCATCTGTCATATACAGTAGGCCTATAGGTTTATTATTTTTTACCAAAGAAGATATATTATTTCAGGGTATATGCAGGAATCCTAAAGGTAATTTTAATACCTTTTTAAGACTTTTTAAAGACCTTCTCAGAATCATTTAAGACCTCATCGCTATTTCAAGTTCTAATCATTATTAAACCTTTCACTTAATAAACAGTTGATAATAAATATTTGTAGTTAAATAAATCAATGGAGCACAACCGTGCAACAGAACTCAGATAAGCTCGGAAGAAACAAAGCTTGAAAGAATAAATTACGCGGTTGTTTACAGCGACAGGCTTCAGCCACTGTTTAAACTCATCTTTCTCCAACCAGGAGACGCAAACCTAAATTTTCCCATTTGGCCGTCTGTTCCGCACTATGGTTTCGCTACATGTGGAGAGCGTCACATCACCTTCTTGCATTTGTCACAAATTATGTGACATCACCTGGTTGACCGAGCACGCCATTGTTAATATGAGAAGGTAAATAAATATATTTATGCTTTTTTAGAGTAAGACACTTTGGACAATGCTTGAACAAAACTTAAGACTTCGTAAAAACGCAATTAAGACTTTTTAATACCTTTTAAGGGCCTTAATTTTCTCATTATTGCTTTATCAACTTTTAATACTTTTTAAGACCCTGCGGACACCCTGTTTTTAAGTTTATCACAAGAAACTGTATGTTAAAAAAAAAAAAAAAAACATGCACAGTATCAGGATTGGGATGTTGGTATCGGGATCAGATCCAAAAAATCGTATCGGTGCATCCCTATATCAAATTATGCTTTATTTTTGATGTTTTTTTAGTTAAATCCTAAATAATGACTATTTTAAAAAATAAGTTTAAAGGCTTAAGTTTCCTCCCTAAAAAGTTCAATAGAATTAAAAGAAAAATAAAACAGAACAGAGAAAAAAAAATAAATAGAAAGAATTTAGCTTGCTCTTTTCCAGTGTTGGATTCATTCATCACTGGCTGCATTAATATCAATAATTTCATCGGGTCTGAAATACAGCAGCCATCTGTTATCTTAGAATAACTGGCGAAGGTTTTATTACTGACTGGGTGGGCATGTACAGCCCTAATGGATGAGGTGTAACACACTTCCCAGGCCTGAAGGAAATTCAGCTTATTAAGCCTGATGACTTATGGAAAACAAATCGCTCCTAAGATAACAGCGAAAATGTGCACCCGTGCTGCGATGCAATTACGTTGAGCGCTATTACATGAAGCTGTTGAGACAAACCAAACAATCAGCCTTTTTCACAGAAATTCCACAAGTCAGGTGCAGCGGTGGGGTGTAATGGGATGTAATCTCTTCATCTAGACTAGTTTAGTCCAGTAGTCCGTTAATCCGTTTTTCCCCTCCCTAGTCCATAAATCAATTCTGAATAAGGAGACGGCGGGTCCGTAGACTTCGTTCCCATAAAATGGAGAGGACAGGGTGGTCTCATGTTAGTGTAGCCTATTTACACTATGCCGAAAACAATTCTGAAGTTGAGATGAGATAAACAAAGCAAGTTTTGATGTGTTAGTTTACCCCAAATCTAAATTTCTGCCATTGTTTACTACCCTCATGTTGCTTCAAACACATACGCATATGCAAATTAGGCAGTACAGTGGCTCAGTGGTTTGCACTGTCACCTCACAGCAAGAAAATTGCTGGTTCGAGTCCCGTTTAAGCCAGTTGGCATTTGTGTTGGCATGTTCTCCCAGTGCTCTCCCAGTGAATTGGATAAACTTAATTGGCGGTAGTTCATGAGTGTGTGTGTGAATGCCAGTACTGTACTGGGTGTTACAGGGATTGCGGCACCTGCTGTGTAAAACATATGCCAGAATAGTTAGCGATTCATTCCGCTGTGTCAACCCCAGATAAATAAGGAACTAAGCCAAAGGAAAATGAATGAATGAATGAATGAATGAATGGATGCAAATTAAGGGTCTGATTCGATTAAAATGGACTATGAATAAATCTAAATGCTGCCATGTCATCCTTGCTGTGCACCAAAAAAAAGTACAGAATCTTCAGAAAATATGTACCTTTGTCGACCCTCAGATGAACTCTAGCATGGGTCGACTTTAATATAAATGCAACAAAGGTCAAAGACATCTAATAAACAAATAACAGCATGTGGTGGTAAAAAAATGGGACCATAAAATGGACAGAATGTTAAAGCATAGCTCAATTATCTCTTCATATTGGCCATATTAGCCCATTTCAGTACAATACACGTATTCGAAATGCACCTCCTTGCAGTAGATCTTCATTCATGTGATGGAAGAATTGATGCCTTTACTCATTTTATGAGCTCTTCACAAGTTCTCAGCTAATAAAAACATCATCACAAGTACAGTATGCACATAAAACAAGCACATAAAGCCCGGCACACAGTATTGTTTTGGATGTCCAGTAAGTTCAATCTTCAAATTTATGTTCATGAAAGACTTTTTTAAAGTTCATTACATTTATTAAAAGTCGTAATGAAGTGAAGAAGGGGTCAATGCATAATTTAACCTTACTTTGCCCAGTATTTAAAGGCATTTAAGTAAAATATACAAAAAACACTTGCATAATGTTATATACAGTATTTTGCTGACTTATGTACTTACATGTTTCAGTAATATTTAAAAATCCAGAGAAATGTTACTTGGTGTTAACTAGTGATATTAAAAGTGCCCTGTGTGTTCAGGCTAATGATAATGACTGTGACATATAAAAAACTACTTTTTGTTGTCTGTATTTGTCTCTTTTCAGCTTATAACTGCTTCATTCTACCATGATAATAAGTTTTACTTATAGACACTTTAGCTTATGCATGAACATGCAATATCCTATAGGATGTAATGAAGACCACAACTCCCATGACCCTATGATTTCTTTAATCTTTGCATTTGTTTGTTGTGAATTTGCGCCTCTAGTAGCAAAAATTACATACTGTGCCTTTAAATGATTTGATGTGATTTTCTCTGATTTGGTAATAGTAGTTGGTTACATTTGATTTTATAGTCCATGCATTTGCACCAAGCGCCAACCTCCCACTCTCCCTCGTGAAGCTAATACGGAAATAACTGAGACTGCTTTTCAACAAAACTTTACAGCAGAAAAAAAGGTGTTTACAGCCTGGTACAAAGAAGACTTTTGGTTCATGTAGCTAATATTCCCCTTCATAACAACTGTGAGGGGGTGAATTTTTTTTTTTTTATAACTCATCCGTTTCTTTTAAATTAATGTATATTAATGTGCATAATTAAGGGGGTGGCCACTTGAGTGACAGCTAGGTCTCGCTGGTCGCAGTCACTTCACCATGGCATATACATAATTATTTTTGTTATGGTTTTTTTGGCTTTACAGTCAATTGCTTTTATGGAATTATTTCTTACAATTATCAGATGATACAGCATGCTGTGTGCACTTTATTGTGCTCACAAACCATTCACGTGGCCTCCATTTCCCAAGTGAGTAAAATTCTTATATACTTATTTACCATATCTATAAATGTATTTGTTTTATTTAAGATAATTTATTATCTATAATTTTCTTTAGACCTGTAAAGCACTCCAGAATATGACAGGTTAATTAGCTGTAGGCTCTAGAACAGTCATCTGAAACGTTGTCATACGGTGTTATGCCTGGATTTCATAAACAGCCTTGCATTTACCAAAACAGACTATATTTGAAGTATTTGGAAGTAATTTGCGTTTCCTCCTGTAGAAAAGCATCATAAGAACAATGTTTAGTTGCTCAGTGCATTACAACAGTAATCAATAAACACTTTATTGATATAGCATACAACCAAGCACATGTGGTCAGAACACAAACGAGTCGCAGGTAATAAAGTATTAAGGGTTTCTCCCAAAGAAAAGCCAGTCCAAGCAGAATGCTAGCAGGCATCTGTAGCTCTGTTCACGCTTCGCCTCTTTGCCCTTATTTGGTTACCCCAATTGGAGCGATGACGCATGAACAAAATTGTTCTGGTTGGCCACGCCTACTTGTAGCTTCATTTGCGCTCTTCAGAAACCTATAGGTGACGTCACAGATACTTCGTCCATATCATTTACAGTTTATGATTTGTACTTTAAGAAGCACTCAATTTTTTCTCAAGTTGTAAAACTTGAGTTACCAATTTTTGAATCCATTTAATCTCAGTACACGATGCAACTACAGAAGAGTCAAGTTTTAAATAGCAAAATGATCAAATTTTCTCATTTTTGAGAAAGATGCTAATGGTCTATTCCGATTTAATAATCTATGCTAAGCTAAAAGTGCTCCTGCTAGACCTGGCGATTGGCCGAATGAATTAAAAATGGTCACACTAAACTAGGAGAGTTGTAAAATGAGTTTTTTCATTTTAAAATGAGTTTCACTACACTTGAAGTGCATGGACTGTAAAATCAATTGCAACCAACAGTTGTTATCAACTCAGAGAAATGTCTGGCAGAGTTTTGATTTCTGTGTGATCTACCCCTTGAAATGTCCTTACAGATGCTCTAACATGCTTGACTGAGATGCGAGAACAGCACAACTGCCGTTAAATGCTCGAGAGTCGGTTTAGTGTAAACAGACTTTCAATAAAGGAACAAATCTCTCAGATGCGTTAAATTTGTGTGCTGAAGAAGGATGATGAAGTCTTTTGGGTTCGAAATAGGAAGAGGATGACTAGTAATAGGGCTAAATAAAACCTTTACACTTGAATGTGTTCAAATATAACCCACATTTTTTAAATAACACAGGCGACTGCTGCACATACAGCGTGGCTTTTAGAACAGTAATAACCAACACATGTTTACTAGAATTCAGATTTCCTCTATAGGAAAATGAAAACTACCAGTGCAGCAAGTGAACGTTCATAAGGTTAAAAGACAGAAAACGAGATTCATTACGCAAGTTACCAAAGCAAACTTCCTTCAAATGGAAAGCGGATGCCGTTTGGCTTGGAAGAGAAGGAGAGCTGGTTAGAGTTGATCAGTTCCAGGTCTTCTCTCGTCCCTAGTGATGTTGGCTTGGCAGTGAAGCTAGGAGGACCAGGGTTCATGGCTACGCAAACAAACATGTCTTAGCGCTGGTTTGGATGGACTCACTGAGCCCGGTTTGTGAAGATGAGGCTTTTTATGGAGGCGCGACAGGAGAAGGGCTCTCATTGTGAGAGCAACGGCGCATACGCAATACGGCGGCTTTTTCTGGAGGGTCCAGCTGACCGCGATGGACTGAATCACTCACCGCAGGCAGGTCTGCTGGACGATGAGGAAGGATTCTAGGATAGCCCGGGAATAGCTTGTGCTAAATGCGCCATTCTCTTGGGAGTTCTCTTTCACACTTGTCAACTCCCACTTTTATTTACCCGTCTGATGTTAATTAAAAGGTGGGAGAGTAAATAAGTGAATATGAGCAGTCAGCCTTTTTTGACTCAATAAGGCGCCTTCAATGGATATAGCGGATTTAGGAATGGAGACGTGGGCGTTTCTATGATCACTTTTGGCCCTGTGGACTGTTACATTAGAAAACAAAACAGCTTTTATACTTATATAAGGTTATTGAAGTTGTCTACTAATGATGTATATCACAGCATGTGTGTAAACATCACAATTTGTTATAAAAGTTCTAATCATTTCAATCAAATATATTATCATTTATCATTTTCAACATATCATTTATTATCAACATATCATTTTCATAAGAGAAAAGAGAATTTTTCACCCTATTATGTGAATTTTTGTGTGTTTTATAGGAAAGTATGCAAAAATAAAGATTACACTTATGAAAATAATTATATTTAGCTAGGTTTTAAAATTCATAATACAGCAGGGAAAATAAGTATTGAACATGTCATCATTTTTTCTCAGAAAACATATTTCTAAAGGTGCTGTTGATTTTCACTGTTCATTGATAGCAACCAAAGAAATCCATATATGCAAAGAAAACAAATCTAATTAGTCTACAAATGAAGTTATGTGTAATATAATGAAATGGCACAGGGAAAAAGTATTGAACACATGAAGAAAGGGAGGTGTAGAAAGGCAGTGAACGCCCAGACAGCAGCTGAAATCTCACAGTAGTACTTCAGCAACTCTCGCCCCTTAGTAGGATGATAAAGATGAAACAAGGGTTGAAATTTTAGCAAGACAATGATTCAAAACACAGCCGAGGAAAAAAATAAAATAAAAATCAACCTGTAGAATGGCCCAGCCAATCACCTGACTTGAATCCAATAGAAAATGCAAAATAAAGATTTTTACACAGAGTCAAATTCATGTCCCTTCAGTCTCCACATCACCAAAAAAGCCTTTTATATAAAGTATTAAAAACGTTTCAGTAGTTCAGCACTTTCTCCTTGTGTCATTACATTGTTATTACACATAACACATTTTTCAGATTTGTTCGTTTTGTTTTATATGTTTGTATTGCTTGGGTTTTTACCAAAATCTGGTTCAATTCCATGTTAACAGCTTGTTTAAAAATATTACTCCAAGGAAAAAACATTACATGTTCAATACTTATTTCCTCCGCTGTATAATTTGTATGTACTTAAGATATACATACACTAATGAATATAGTAATATACCAGCATATAAATTTGTCAATTTCTATATTTTGTATTCTATATTTACAATTTTTTTAAACTCTTTTGTTATCTGTGTTTTTGTCCTGTCACTGTCATTTTGTTACACTGTATACTTCTGTCATGAAAACAAATGTCTTGTATGTGTGTAAACATACCTGGCAATAAAGCTCTTTCTGATTTTGATCTCTGAAAATGTTTAGCTGTATTTCACGTCATCATTTTAAATTATTTATGTGATCAAAATTTTAAAACCTGATTAAATTGCGCAAAATTAGACCTAAAACAACTTACAATGCATAAACACCTACTGTAGGTATATACACAAAGCAAGGCTTGAGTACATTTTTCAAGATCTTCATTTTAAAAATGTAGCTAAAAGGATGCCTTATTCCCGAACTCTCCATGTGTTTGGATTCATCTCGAGTTTAGCAACCCTTGATCACATTCAACACTGTGTTGATCTTCCTTTCACAGACTAAAGTAAATCAAATGCGATAAAAGCGCAGTCATGGAGAAATCTGCGAGTCGAGAGCTGGAAGAAACGTGAATGAAGAGAACATACGAAAAAGGAATTAAAAGTCAAAAGGAAAAAAAAAAACAAGCCGTATGAACACATATGGGGAATTTCTGCCACATCTAAAGAAAAGTCATTCCCGACTCACACTCGGAGGTTAAGCACACAGTCTGATGGAGGTAAATGTTGAATGTGACATATGGAAATTCCTGCTTAATATACACAAATAAAGCCACTTAGCTTGAGTGATTAATCATATGGAGGTGATTCCCTTCACAAAGCGCCGTTGTGGCCTTGCTAACTCTTGCATTTGGGGAAAAAATAAAAAAACACTCACATAGGGGGTCAGGTATGCAATAGTAGTAGTTAACTTCTCATTCAGGAACCAGTGGCCTTTTACTACAGCAAATGAAAATGAGCGTCTGAGTGTTTGTATGAATATCAGCTCTCTAAACTAAAGGTAATGTGCTTTCCATCCATGAGAAGTCATTTTGGAGACACTAATTGCAACCAAGCATCTCTTGCCTCTTTAAAGCTACACCTGTAAAACTTTGGGGAACAAAAATACCTTTTTTATGTATGATACAATCACATGTGCTGTATTCAGAGGTTTGGAAAGAAGCATTTAAGAAGATTTTATTTTCAATAATCTAGGTATTCATAATTTTAGCTCAGTTTGTGTCAGGAATCAAAAATACATAATGTATAATTTCAACTAATTACATCACATGAATGCAGTCAAATGGAAATGTATCTTATTATTTAGAAGCAGTATGCCACAAAATATAATCCTTGAAATTATTTTTAAAACAATAATCAATAAAGAAAATAAATAAATGTAACTAAAAATATCAATAAAAACAGATAATAACGAATTATAACTAAAATAGAGCTGAAATTGGTCAACATCATAAACATTGTCAACAACTTAAAACTGATTCCATCTCACTAAACTAAAAATATCAATAAAAACAGATAATAATGATGACCTCACTGCATGCCTTAGTCAGGGAGGTGATCAATATCCCGATGGTCACTCTGTCTGAGCTTCAGCATTCTTCTGTGGAGAGAAGAGAACCTTACAGAAGGACAACTATCTGTCCAGCAATCCACCAATCAAGCCTGTATGGTAGAGTGGCCAGACGGGAGACACTCTCTGCCTGGAATTTGCCAAAAGGCATCTGAAGGACTCTCAGACCATAAGAAACTAAATTCTCTGGTCTGATGAGACTAAAATTGAACTCTTTGGAGTGAATGCCAGGCATTACGTTTAGAGAAAACCAGACACCACTCATCACCAACCTAGTACCATCCCTACAGTAAAGCATGGTGGTGGCAGCATCATGCTGTGGGGATGTTTTTCAGCAGCAGGAACTGGAAGACTAGTCAGGATAGAGGGAAAGATGAATGCAGCAATGTACAGAGACATCCTGAATGAAAACCTGCTTCAGAGTACTCTTGACCTCAGACTGGGGTGACTGTTCATCTTCCAGCAGGACAATGACCCAAAGCACACCACCAAAATATCAACGGAGTGGCTTCACAACAACTCAGTGAATGTCCTTGAGCGGCCCAGCCAGAGCCCACACCTAAATCCTATTGAACATCTCTGGAGAGATCTGAAAATGGCCATCGCTTCCCATCCAACCTGATAGAGCTTGAGAGATACTGCAAAGAGGAATGGACAAAAATTCCCAAAGACAGGTGTGCCAAGCTTATGGCGTCATATTCAAAGAGACTTGAGGCTGTAATTGCTACCAAAGGTGCATCAACAAAGTATTGAGCAAAGGCTGTGAATACTTATGTACATGTGATTTTCAGCTTTTTTATTTTTAATAAATTTGCAACAATTTCAAAAAAATCTTTTTTGACATTGTCATTATGGGGTATTGCGTGTAGAATTTTGAGGAAATAAATGAATTTAAATCATTTTGGAATAAGGCTGTAACATAAAAAATGTGATAAAATGAACCGCTATGAATATTTTCCGGATGCACTGTACTTCAAGCCATAGAAAAACAAAAAAATTCATCTTTATTTTCATTGGCAAAATTAACAATGTTGAAAAACGGCTTTCAGTTGTTGAAAAATCCTCAATTACTATATACAGTTGAAGTCAAAAATCTAAAATTATTCGCCCTCCTGTGAATTTTGTTCTTTTTAAAATATTTCCCAAATGATGTTTAACAGAGCAAGGGAATTTTCACAGTATTTCCTCCAATATTTTTTCTTCTGGTCTTTTTTGTTTTATTTTGGCTAGAATAAATGCAGTTTTAATTTTTTAAAAGCCATTTTAAGGTCAACATTATTACTCCACTTAAGCTATATATTTTTTCGATTGTCTAAAGAACAAACCATCATTATACAATAATTTGCCTAATTACCCAACTTGCCTAATTAACCTAGTTAAGTCTTTAAATTAAACACTTTAAGCTGAAAATTTGTATCTTTAAAAATATCTAGTAAAATATTATGTACTGTCATCATGGCAAATAAATAAGTTATTACAAACTAGTTATTAAAACTATTTTATTTAGAAATGTGTTAAAAATCTTACAGTATATCCGTTAAACAAAAATTGAGGAAAAAATATAAGGGGGTGGAAGGCTAATAATTCTGACTTCAAATTCTGACTTTTTCTTTATCATATAAAGGTCTAAAAACATTTCCAAGTTTCAAATAAAACATTCATTTAGAACCTATTTTTATTTTTAGAAAAAAAAAACAATGTTTGTCATTGAAAAATCACAGCTATAACTCTTCTCAAATTAAAACACTGCTATTGTGTTGTCTAAAAATGAATGCAAACATGCCTGAAAACATTTATTTTGTACTGTACATACTAAAAAAAAGAGCAATATACTGTACATGTACTAAAAAAACATGACTGCAACATCACTGCTTGGTTCTCAACCAGACACACAGATTCCCCATCAAATCCTTGAACGAATAAGTGCAACCAATGCCTCCTTATCAAATGTACAATCGCCAGTGCACCAAATATGTGTATTAGCATTAGAAAGATATGTAAATCCGGTCACCCAACAGCACTAATACTGCCAGCTCTCCAGGCTTTGCAGAGAACAGGACACACACTCCAAAATCCCTAATAATCTTAAATCCCAGCACAGCCCTTCCTGCTCAGCTCCTCGCCAAATAAGATAGCCTGGCAACTGAACTGCTAATTGTAATATTTCTATCAACGTTGCGCTTATGCAGCGTCTTTATACAGCTAATCCGTCCTCTGAGTCTGGACTGACACAGCTTCAGTACTTCTGCCCTCTAGGGGAAGATGAAACGCTTAGAAAGTCACACAGAGAGAGAGTCATGTTAAAAAAAGTCTAATGTTTGGAAAGATTGGGAAGGATTTCACACACACTTTGACCCCGGTGATGCTGTGTCCAAATCAAACCAACGTTCTGGACGGTCCATCTGAAAGATATTAAACAACAGCAGCGCGAGAGTGTTTGTTGTGCTGCCAGAAAGAGCAAAATGTAAAACATAATGAGCATTAAAAGGCAAATTCACAGCATTCCAGATGTTGTTGTGACAGTGGAGGGAAGTCTCGGCAGCGGCGTAATGGATTAAATACTCTTGTTATTTAACACAAACGGACTTGTGTTCTTCCTTACGGTGTGTTTAGCTAGTCTTTCTTGTGCTTTCATTGAAGCCAAAAGGAATTACAGGAGCCAAAGTTGAAAATTAAAAGAGTTTGAAGAGCGTATTGGCAAATGTGCTCTATAATGCTATAGAAACCGCGCAAATATGACACTAGGAAACTACCTTTTGGCATTATCCTCACTTTGAAATGTTAAAATAAGTCACGTACGGTTGGGTTTTAAGAGTAATTTCATGGTCGGCTTGTCTGAGGGTTGTTGGAACAACAAGTCTAAGGGAGCCCTTATAATTATGTAGGCCTAGTGTAGGGTCATGAGACGGCAGTAAGACGTTTTCTAAGAACATATTTACACCGAAATAAATGCTATATCCTACTGCAGGGCTATTCTATTAGTTTGTTATGGGAGCCAGGTCATGAAAAGCATCCCAAATGAGGGGCTGGAGAGATATGACTTGTGTTGCAGCCCATGTTGTATTTTGGCTCCTTAAGACACCCACGTTGGCTTTTTCTACATTAAAATGTTAATATGTTATATTCTGAAACTACAGAACATCAGTGCTTTGTACAATAGGCTTTTATTGCTTACAAACTTATTTAAATATTATATTTCAAAGCACAGCAAAATCAGTGCACTGCTAAAGTAGGCTTGTTCTGCTGTTCATTCATTCATTCATTCATTCATTCATTCATTCATTCATTCATTTTCCTTTGGCTTAGACCCTTTATTTTTCAGGGCAAGCCACAGCGGAATGAACTACCAATTTATCCAGCATATGTTTTACACAGCGGATTCCCTTCCAGCTGCAACCCAGTACTAAGAAACACCCATACACTCTCATTCACACACATACACTGCGAACAATTTAGCTTACCCAATTCACCTATAGCGCATGTCTTTGGACTGTGGGGGAAACCGGAGCACCCAGAGGAAACCCACGCCAACATGGGGAGAACATGCAAACTCCACACAGAAATGCCAATTGACCCAGCCGAGGCTCGAACCAGCCACCTTCTTGCTGTGAGGCGACTGCGCTACCCATTGCGGCACCTCGCCACTTTTTGATAAACATAGCGAAGCATAACAATTTTTTGATCAAAAATAATTCTTAAAGGGATAGCTCACCCAAAAATAAAAATTCGGTAACACTTCACAATAAGGGTCATTAGTTAATGCATTTACTAACATGAACTAATCATCAACAACACTTATACAGCATTTATTAACCATAATTGAACATTTACTAATGCATTATTAACATCCAAGTCCATGCTTGTTAACATTAGCTAATGCACCGTGAGTTAACAACAACTAACAATGAACAAATACTGTAGTAAATGTTTTGTTCATTGTTTGTTCATGTTAGTAAATGCATTAATTAACATTAACTAATGAACCTTATTGTAAAGTGTGACCAAAAATTCTGCCATCATTTACTCCTCCTTCGCTTGTTCAAAATCTTTTAGATTTTCTTCTTTCTTCTGTTCAGCACAAAATAAGTTATTTTGAAGAATGTTGGTTACTGGCACCCACTGACTTCCATAGTAATTTTTTTTCCAACTATACAAGTCATTGGGAGCCAGCAACCAACAGTCTTCAAAATAGAGCTGCACGATTCTGGCTAAAATGAGAACCACTTTTTTTTTTGCTTAAAATCAAGATCACGATTTTCTTACGATTCTGTAGATAAAATAAAAGTTATGAGTTACGAGTCAGCTATTATTATTGTTATTTCTCAAACATATAATAAAACAACAATAATAACATCAGGCCTATGATGGACTTGAACAGTCTTTAAATATGTGCTGGATAATTCACAGTAAAGTGATGACATCACAATACAACTATTATTAGATCATTTCTTTCACTGGTAAAATGAGACAACTGTCATTATCAGATTCCCTCTTGCATTATATTCAAGGTTATATAAGTTAGAGTAGTTATACTGACGCAGTAAACATTTGGTTTTATGTACAACACTTTGTGTTCGCTTTGAAAGAAAAAAAACATTTCAAATGCTTGTAGAAATCATAACTATAAAATGCGATATGATCAATTAAATGATGTGCACTTTCACTGCAGGATGCGGCTCATGGCTGCCTCACAAAAAAAAAACAAAGACATACATGCAAACCATACTTCCCACGCCACTCTCAAATGATCGCTTTGTGTCATAATCTGGACGTTATTACAACTTTATTTTATGTTATTCACAGCCTATGCATGTTCTGTTTACTAAAGTAGACGTTCCGGGAACACACATGCGTCCTCTCGGAAGTAAACACACAGTGTGTCAGCTCACGTGTGATTTTGAGGCCATGAATACATTATTACAATAAGACAGAAATGATATTTTTGGATTAATTATGCCTTGTAAATATGTATGTGACACTTTTAACACCATTTGAAGGTGTCCATGTTGCTGAGCAACGTATATAAACCAATGTGAAGACTTGTGCGACCGCCTTTATGTGCTTCTTTCTTGACCTTGGAATTATAATTGGCAAAATCGTAGAAAAGCTGAAATAAGATTGTGTGTGTGTAAGATAGTGAGGTTGAATCGAGATTGCGATCTTTTTTCGATTAATCGTGCAGCCCTCCTTCAAAATATCTTCTTTTGTGTTGACAGAATTTAAGAGTCATAAAGGTTTTAAACCATATGAAGTAATTAACTTTTTTTGGTGAATTTTCCTCTCGTTGCTCTCTTAAAGGAATAAAATAATTGCAAACGATTTCATGTGAGGTTTATGTGTTATTCCACCTCCATGCGCATCTTTTTATGAAAATTTGTTGTGCAAGATGCATTTATGTCATTCAAATTGAATCTTTAAAAGCAATATTTTTTTCTTAATTCACAAAATGTCATTAGTACAAATAATACTAAATAAATATAAAAAATAAATAAATAAAATGTGCAAAACTTTCCTTAAAATAAGCAGTTAATATTGGTGCAAATGTAATAAAGCCCAGCTTTAATAGCACCAGGAATGGAGCTTTAAAAATGATGGATATTGAAACTAAACGTCTCTGAAAAATCTAAAGCATGCTGACAGTCTCACAGCATGCCAAAATACTTAAAAAAAAATTAATCCATCAGCGGTCACCAAACATTAAAGTAAAAATAAAAATAAAACAAACAGATGACCTAATGACCACTCCGACTCATCCATATATCTGCAACATTAAGAAACCAACAACTCATCCATCACAACTAAAATTGCGTGGTCAAAACCCCGCCGGCCACATGACATTCTTCTGCCTTCCTCTCATGACACGAGGACTAAATAAAAACAACATCCAGTCAGCGCTGCTTCAAAGCAAACTCAAACACCCCCTTTTGCTCTCCCTCCTGCCTGCTTGGATCGCTTTCAAACACACACAATTTAATAAAAGATAGACGCTTAATCTCCTCCATTCCAGAACAAGAGCGCCTGTGAAACCCGATCTCTGCTTAGTTTCAGCAGCCGGACATACAGAGCCACTGCGGCTATGGCGAACCAACGGAACGCATTAAAAAAAGCTGAAAAATAAAAACAAACAGAATCTCGTTTGCTAGTTATTCATCCAATCATGTTAGGTAGAAAAAAGCCGATTTTATTATATATAGGGGTCAGTGATGCTAGACTTCAGTAAAAGTACAGATATCCCTGCAGGAAATGTATAAAGTCCTTTTATTAAAAGTAAAATGTACATACTGATTATGTTTTTTGTATTTTGCAAGCAGTTAACAAATCAATGCTTATTTGAATCAGCAAGCAGTTAAGTGC
Organism: Danio aesculapii; assembly: GCF_903798145.1. Lineage (NCBI taxonomy): Eukaryota > Metazoa > Chordata > Actinopteri > Cypriniformes > Danionidae > Danio > Danio aesculapii. Next base: position 32,166,230 of record NC_079444.1, read on the forward strand.
AGAGTCACTGTGCCCTTATCAATTGATTCAGTGAATCATTAACTGGAGAATCATTCTGTATGGATCTTTCAAATTGATGAATAGTTAACTGCAGACATGATCTGACTGTATCAATTGAATCAGTAACTTAAGAATCATTCTGAATGCATGTTATAAATCAATAAACGGTCAAGACTCTCTCTGGCCTTATCAACTGAATCAATGGATCATTAACTGGGAAATCTTTCTGTATGGATTTTTTGAATCAATGAATATTTAACTGAAGACACAATCTGACTATCAATTGAATCAGTGAATCATTAAGTGAGGAATCATTCTGTATGAGCTTTTGAATCAATAAACAGTTAACTGCAGACATGATCTGACTGTATTAATTGAATCAGTAACTTGAGAATTATTCTGAATGGATGTTTTAAATCAATGAATGGTCAAGACTCGCTCTGGCCTTATCAATTAATTCAGTGAATCATAAACTGGGGAATCATCCTGTATAGACCTTTTGAATCAATGAATGGTTAACTGCAGACACGATCTGACTATTAATTCAATCAGTGAATCATTAACTGAGGAATCATTCTGTATGAGCTTTTGAATCAATAAATAGTTAATTGCAGACATGATCTGACTGTATTAATTGAATCAGTAACTTGAGAATCATTCTGAATGGATGTTTAGAATCAATGGTCAACTGCAGACTCACTTTGGCCTTATCAATTGAATTAGTGAATCATTAACTGGAGAATCATTAGCTGCGCCCCAAATGGCACTATACACTATGCACTCATGCACTTACACACTTAACAGCATAGTATATGTACGTAGTGTCATTCCAAATGGAACACTAATGTTTTTTTTACTAAGCGGAAATTCAAACCGTTTGCCTGATACATTTGTCAATTGTCAAATTAGTGAAATGAATGACCAAACTATCAAATAATACCTGCCATGCGTATAACCGCATTCACTACCAGGAGGCGCTATAATCACTCTCGTAGGAGAATTTTGCTTTCACAATCCAAAATAAAGTTATCCAACATGTGCGCCCGAAAGCTCCGCCCCTTCCGCTACTTGAGCAAAGCTGTGGTCATTGAGTGCGTGAAATGTCCATCATTCCACACTTCATTTTACCGGTTGAACGAGTGCATCATCCAGGTAATTAAAGTGCACAAATTATTTTTTAGTTTTCAGTGTGAACGTACTACTTACACTATTTATACAACAAAATGGCGTAGAATAGTGCATAAGTATGCAATTTGGGATGCACCTATTCTGTATGGATCTTTTGAATCAGTGAGTTACTGCAGACGCAATCTGACCTTATCAACTGAATCATTGAACTGGTAATTTGAGAATCATTCTGAATGGATGTTTTGAATCAATGAATGGTCCAACTTCAGACTCACTCTGGACTTATCAATTAAATCAGTGAATCATTAACTGGGGGATCATTCTGTATGGAGCTTTTGAATCAATGAATTGTTAACTGCAGATGCAATCTGACTGTTTCAAGTGAGTCAGTGAATCATTAACTGGAAAATCATTCTGTATAGTTCTTTCGAATCGATGAATAGCTAACTGTACGTGATCTGACTGCATTAATTGAATCAGAGAATCATTAACTGGGGAATCATTCTATATGGATCTTTTGACTGTATCAGCAAATCGTTAACTGGAGACTCATAGTTTAGAAACTAAAATGTCTACACATGAAATAAAAATATCTACTTTTTAACTTGTTTTTAATGTTTACAATGCAAATCCAATCAGATCCACTTAGAAAAGAAAGGAAGTCTAAAGTTAAATAATGTATCTATTAAAAGACAGGAAATATTTCTTTGCAAACGCTACTGTAAATAAATTCTATAAACATTCACATAATATTACTGAAATTATTATAAAACTGAAGAAATATTTACACACATTTCCATAAGTAAATAAATAGACTCAATGATGGAATAAAAACAAACAAACAACAGAAACCTGCAGATTTCTATGTGTACAGAATCAATGCGGGCCTAGGAAAGAGCCCCGAGAAACGCAGTGCATTACAGCTCATCTGTTTCACCACATTAGCTAACATTAAAAAGCCCATTTGGTAGAGTTCCCCAACTGGAAAGCTTCAAAATGTTGACTTCGCTGAGCTCATATGGATCGCCTTGACTCTGGCTTCACAAACGATGAGCATAAAAAGTGCTCGAATTGGCGGTCAGCATTTCGAGATAGGCTCAATTAGCCTGCCCTACAGAGAAACACTGACAGGGTTAATGAAGATTTCTGGCAAAGGTGCAAAGCATTACATTGCTTTTGATTAAGGGGATGTGGAATGCAAATGGTGGGCGACAGGCAGTATGAAGAACATGCTGTGGAGGGCATCTCGCAGTCAGGCTACAAATGGAGGCATAGATCAAACATGACAGATATATACGTTTTCCCCTCAGAGTTGGCTGGGTTTACATATCGCTCCATACCACGCACAGCTACGCTTACGTTCTAGCAACATCTACTGTATGCGGCTTGTGTGGGTCAAAGACGGACCGATCCGCTCGACCTCTCTGTTCTTTCTGCAGTTTTTCTTCAGTTTGGGCAACAGCTGGAGTGCAGGAGGTTTGGATTTCTCTCTCAGAGTCTTGGAGGAGTGTTAATCTCACACTCAAACTGATTAACTACGAGCTGTATAATTCAGAGCAAGGATTAAAATTGAAATTGGATTTGAGTGGTGGCTCGTGAAAGTCATGACGTAAACATCACTTCTAGACAACTTTTGAGAGCAAAACCACATTTATTTTACAATTTTTTCATTCCCAGTGATTCATGCCCCCCAAAAACGAAAATTGACTCATTATTTACTCTCCCTCAAGTAGTTCCAAACATTTATGAGTTTCTTTCTTCTGTTGAACACAAAAAAAGATAGCTAGAAACCTGTAGCTAGTGATTCCAAAGTAGGAAAAGCAAATACTATGTAGGTCAATGGTTACCAACATTTTTCTAAATATCTTCTTTTGCATTCAACAGAAGAAAGAAACTCAAAGTTTGAGACAAGCAAAAGGTGGGAAAATGATGATAGAATTATTTTTTGGGGAGGGGGTGGGGGGTGGTGAACTGTCCCTTTAAGGACAAAAAAAAACAATGTTTTTCGAGGCTGATAGATTTATAATTCTTCTATTTAATTGTGTTTTCCAACCAGCATTTGGAAAGTAGAATCAAAACAACATCAAGTCTAGAGGTTAATAGTTCATAATGAACAAAGTTTCCACAGATATTATTTACCATAATCATATTACCAATGATGCATTCAATTCATCAAAACAGAAAACTATATTTTTTACCTCAAAGAATTTACATCGCAAAGCTTATATACTGTAAGCATAAAGTTTTGCACACAACATTTAATATGCACATATTAAATATTGAAAAATAAAATAAATGGTAGCATTAAATATGATGTTTAAATATTAAACATCAGTAGGTGGTCTGAATATGTGAGTAATTATATTTATTTAATGTTTTAAAAAATTTTTTAACATAACTTTCAATTGACTAAATGCTGCCTGGAAAAACTGTTTAATTAAGGACATGTATATATGGCTATGGTCTCTGGACTCTGGACTGCTCGTCCTTGGTTGGACCAAGGAATGCAAAGTTAATGCATTATAATATATATACACACAGATATACATTTTGTACATTGGGATATCCCTGATAAAAACTCCTGGTCTAGTTATTTATATATAAAAAATATATAGAAAATAAAATAAATTAATTAAAACTAAATAAATTTAAATTAAATAAAAATAAATAAATATAAAAATAATAAAATTAAATATAATATAAATAAATAAAATAAAGTAAAAATTTAATGAAATTAAACAAAATAAATATAAAAAGAAATAAATAAAAGAAATAAATAAAAATTAAATTAAAAAGTAGTAGTCAAGTTTTTCTGTTTTAATGTCAATGTCAATTTTATTTATATAGCACTATTAAACACAACCAGAGGCTGACCAATGTGCTACATAATACACATCACAACAAAGAAAAATATAACCATGAACACCACATAACAAATGTGCTGCCACAGATGAATGTTCTCCAATAGTGACTTTAAAACTGCGATTGGTCAGATAGGATTTAAACCAATCCAGGGCACTTCCTTTTATCCCCATGCTCTAAGCGGGCCAACAAGATGGCATGGTCTACTGTGTCAAACGCAGCAATGAAAAAGCACCACACAGCACAGTCCCCAGCATCACCAGTAAGTAAAATTTCATTTAAAACCTTTATAAGTGCAGTCTCGGTTGAATGATCCTTTTTGAAACCTGAGTGAAAAACCTCAAAGATTTTGTGATCATCTGAAAAATCTTTGCAGCTGCTGCAATACTACTTTTTCTAAGATCTTTGTGATGAAAGACAGATTTGAAACGGGTCTATAATTGGCTAAAACAGATGGATCTAAGTTAGGTTGCTTGAGCAAAGGATTTACAGTGGCAAGTTTTTAAAAAATCAGGTACATTACCAGTTACAAAACACTGATTTACTGTACTAAGGCTACAATATAACTGTGTCAAAAACTTGCTTTAACATCTACCCTTGACTTTGACCGTGAGACTCTTACCTGGGCGATGTTCTTGTTGAGCAAATAGACGCCATATTCAAACTGGAAGCGCTCTCCTCTGGGGTAAAGAGGGAACCTGGAAAAAAACACAACAGACATCATAAGAAACAGCCTCAGCGTTCACCTCGCCACCACTACACATGCTTTCCATATTAAAGAAAACCTAGAACATTTTTATGAGCTCGTAATCAGTTCATAACTGTGCACAGGTCAGCCTCATAGAAAACAAGCAAAAACAGCAGGTCATCTGGATAAACAGCTAAACAAAAGACCAAAGCTAATAACTATACTGATAAACCAACATAGAGAGTCAATATTATTAGTGTATTTCCTCGAACGGTCAAAAGTTTGGATCAGTACGATTTTGTTATGTTTAAATTGTAAAGTAATATTGCAATTTAAAATAGCTGTTTTCATATTAAATGTAGTTTAAGAATGTATTTTTGCAACGAAGTAGAATTTTTTGCATCATTGCTTCTCAGTGTCACATGATCCTTCACAAATCTTTACATTATGCAGATTTTGTTCTATTATTATCAATTATTACTGGTAAAAAAATCAGCAATAATGATTCTTATAATGATCAAATTTTAAAAGATTTTGTCCTGCACCATAGTTCTGTGGAAACTGATCCATTTGAACTTTTAGGATTTTTTAATGAAAGAAAACCCAACTTAAGTAGTTTAGTATAAAATTAAATAGTATTTACAAAATATCAGCAATTATTACTGGTATTAATTAATTTGTTATATATCGTTTTCTTTTAATATGTCCTATTGTTTTGAATGTAACTGTACTGGTTTTCACAAACAATATGACAATTTAAAAAGCAGCAAATCCTCATATTATAATTAGTCATTAATCATGATCAATCACGTCCAAAATAAATGTTTGTTTTAACATAATATATGTTTGTTATTTATATTAACTATGTATACGTGATACATGTACAAGGTACAAACATAATATATATACAGTATATATATATATATATATATATATATATATATATATATATATATATATATATATATATATATATATTCATTCATTTTCCTTCGGCTTAGTCTCTTTATTCATCAGGGGTCGCCACCGCGGAATGAACCGCTAACTAATCCAGCATAATCCATGCACACTCATTCATATACATATACAGTTGAAGTCAGAATTATTAGCCCCATTAGAATTTTTTTTCTTTTTTAAATATTTCCCAAATAATGTTTAACAGAGCAAGGAAATTTATACAGTATGTCTGACAATATTTTTCCTTCTGGAGAAAGGCTTATTTCTTTTATCTCGGCTAGAATAAAAGCAGTTTTAATTTTTTTAAAACCATCATTATACAATAACTTGTCTAATTACCCTAACCTGCCTAGTTAACCTAATGTCACTTTAAGCTAAATACAAGTATCTTGAAAAATATCTAGTCAAATATTATTTACTGACATCATTGCAAAGATAAAGTAAATCATTATTAAAAATTTGTAATAAAAATATTTTGTTTAGAAATGTGTTGAAAAAAATCTGCTCTCCGTTAAACAGAAATTGGGGAAAAAATATACAGGGGGGCTATCAAATCTGAACTCAACTGTATATGTCAGATCTATAATATATCTGTGTATGTCTGAGCGTCAAACTCTTCAGAAACTGTGTGTGTTTCTGACGTAAGAGGGGATGTGAAGCAAGCGCCTGGAGCTCTGGAGGTCTGGTTCTGATCCGCTCCTCAAACGTATGTCTGAAACACAATCTATTATCCATTCAAATCATCATTCTGGCTTGTTTCTCTCGGTCAGTTCTCATTTAAACCACAGGCGTAATCATGATTCAGAAATGGCCGAGCGGCACACAATATCAATGTCTACATCAGAGCAGCGGATAATGAAGGAACCGGTCAAGATGCACAACAGATGGACATGCTGGACCGTTAATGCACTTCTGAAGGCTGCACACTGAAGCGTTTACTGAGAATGTAAGGCTTCAGAATTATTTCAATACAACAGGCGTCGTGCTCCAGAGATCACTGTCGATGTGGATATAACACTCATCTTTAGCTGATCAGTTCATGACTAGTATCAATGCTCATCACTTGACAAAAACATATGAAGAAGAACATGTGAGCTCTTAAAAAAATATAAGTGCTTAATAACTAGAAGTTTAATAGCGTTCAAGTGTTTTGGGTGTTTTAGATTTATTTAAGAATGAATTATTCATGCATTTTTTTTATTAGAATCAAATACAATTTAGAAAAAAGGTCTGCACTTCAAAATGGAGATGTAACGGTTTTTGGTTTTGAAGGTCTTACAATTTGGTTGAACATGACTAAAATACATAAAATATTCCTTTTTTATTCATTATAATAAAAAAATAGAACAAAAGATTTTCATGTCCAAATATAATAAGTACAGTCAGGGGCCCACCGGTCCTACAGCACCCAACATGGTCTGAACTGGGATCGAACCGCCGATTCTCTGCATGGGAGTCGTTTGCTCTAACAAGGAGACTTAAGACCATGGCCTCTAGCATCTAATGCTAGAGCATCTTTTGAGGTCAAAGGAGTGAGGTTTGCCTGCATAGCACTTCGCTATATGGCCTCTGTTATACTCACCCCTTAAACCTCACTCCCATCCCAGACGAGCCCCCAAGTGTAACCCACCAGTCTTACCTCACCCAACCCAGTCTGAACTGGGATTGAACATTGAACTGTCGATTTTCCACATGGGAGCTGGTTGCTCTAACAAGGAGGCTAAAGACCATGGCCTCTAGCATCTATCTATCTATATATATATATAAATATATATAAATATATATATAAATATATATATATATAAATATATATATATATATAAATATATATATATATATATATATATATAAATATATATATATATATATATATATATATATATATATATATATATATATATATATATATATATATATATATATATATATATATATATATATATATATATATATATATATATATGTGTGTGTGTGTGTGTGTGTGTACTTTTTTACTACAAAAAATGTAAAGTAAAGAGTAAAAAGTTAAGGAAAAGTGTAAGAAATCAAAATAGAATTAAAGTTTAATAGTGTTAAAGTAGTGTAAAAGTTTACACTACTACTAATCATACATAAAGACATACAAATAATATAAAATTGTATTGCTAATATTAAATATAAAGTATATAATATAATTATATTAAATATCAAATAACATTAACACATTTCTATCAAATAAAACTATAAAATTCTATCAAATAAAAGTCTCTAAAATAAAATAATATTTTATAAAATACAATGAAATTATATAAAAAAATTAAAAAAGAAATAAAATAAAGTAAATTAAAGTAAAATGAAAAATAAAATAAAATGAGATAAAATAAAATAATAAAATAAAGTAAAATAAAGTAAAACGTAAAGTAAAAAGTAAAAAAGTAAAGTAAAGTAAAGTAAAGTAAAAGTGCAGCATGGTGGCGCAGTGGTTAGCGCTCTCGCCTCACAGCAAGAACTGGTTTGAGCCCTGGCTGGGTCAGTTGGCATTTCTGTGTGGAGTTTGCATGTTCTCCCCGTGTTCGCGTGGGTTTCCTCTGGGTGCTCCGGTTTCCCCCACAAGTCCAAAGACATGAGGTACAGGTGAATTAGGAAAGCTAAATTGTCCGTAGTGAATGTGTGAATGGAAGTGTATGAGTGTTTCCCAGTGATAGGGTGCAACTGCTAGGGCATCCGCTGTGTAAAACACATGCTGGATAAATTAGTGGTTCATTTCGCTGTGGCAACCACAGATTAATAAAGGGACTAAGCCGGAAAGAAAATGAATGAATGAAAGTAAACTAAAGTAAAAGAAAATAAAGTAAAAAGTAAATTTTAAAAAGTAAATTTTAAAAATAAAATAAAATAAAATAAAATAAAATAAAATAAAATAAAATAAAATAAAATAAAATAAAATAAAATAAAATAAAATAAAATAAAATAACCATCTGTGAAGAACATCAAAAATTTAGGACCACAGCTGAAGTGAACCGGTTTGATTTTTAATCGCAACAGACAAGCGAAATTTATCAGGAGACTTTTCTAAGAATCTCATATCAAACTGCATTACAAGTTTAGCAGCAATGGACATGTTTGAATCCCATGCAGACCTCCTGAACCAAACATCCTTCAGTTTTATTGCAGAAAAGGGCCTGAAAAACCCATTTGGAAAGTCCCTCTGAGAAAAACCTAGGATGGGAAAGGCTCAACAAACACAGAAAGACATCTCTTGAAAATTCTTCTCGCACACCACCTGACAAAACTGCATCCCGCTAATATCAGAGCACAACACCACTGCCCTGTTATTAAGAGCTTACAGCCAGCGAGAAAAAAAAAAAAAAAAAGAGCAAAGCCTTCAGATTAAGCACCTGTGATCAACAAAAACATCACCACTTTAACCACAAAGCTCCAGTGACAGCGCTGTCAGGCTTGTTAAAACACTGCGTTTGTGTGTTTTCAAGACTCTCTACCTGAGGAATGTGCTTATAAGAGTCGTGTGAGTGTGAACGTGAGACGCAGAATCATTTGTCTTTTATTTTCTACAGAATCTGCTCAGTAGGAGAGGTCGCCGACTGTAACTGGTTGGGGGAACAAACTTTAGCCCGTAGGTGACAGACACACATAGGAGCTCGAGGTGTAAGTGAACTTCCGAATGTTTCCTCTGTAATTCGGGAGGTCTTTGGGTTAGTAACTGCTTTCCTATTGAGTGTTAATTCTGCAATTTAAAGCTCAATTTTCAGTACAATTAATGCAGTTTTTAGTGTCATGTGATATATTAGAAATCATAATAATATGCCAATTTGCTGATTAATTATTACTTTTAACTAGGGCCAGACAGTTAAAAGTTACCCAAAAACTAAACTTAACTAAATGAAAAACAGTACAAAAGAAAACATTAACAACTAAACAAAGAACGATAAACAAAACAAAAAATTAAACTAAACTAAAAATGAAAAACAAAACAAAGCTAAAACAAAATGAAAAACAAAACAAAGAATTAAATAAAACTAAACCAAAAATTAAACTAAACTACAAACAAAACAAAAAAGGAAACAAAACACGATAAACAAAACTGAACAAAAACAAAACTAAAGACAAAATGAAAAATGAAACTAAACCAAAAAATAAACTAAACTAAAAACAAAATTAAAAACAAAACAAAAAAAAACTAAACAAAAAATGATAAAAAAGACAAAAAAAAAAGGATAAACAAAAATAATCAATAATCATAAACAAAATGGAAAAACGATACAAAAAACGTAACGAAGAACTATAAACAAAACAAAAAACAAGACTAAACATGAAACTAAAAACAAAACAAAAAACTAAATGAAAAATGATAAACAAAACTAAACAAAAACAAAACGAAAACAAAATGAAAAATGAAACTAAACCAAAAATTTAACTAAACTAAAAACAAAACGAAAAACGATAAACAAAACAAAAAACATTTAAAAAAACGAAATGAAAAATGATAAACAAAACTAAACAAAACGAAAACAAAATGAAAAATGAAACTAAACCAAAAATTAAACTAATCTAAAAACAAAATGAAAAATTATAAACAAAACAAAAAACAAAACGAAAAACGATTTAAAAAAACGAAATAAAAAACGATAAACAAAACAAAAAACAAAACAAAACTATGAAACTAAAAATAAAACAAAACATTTCCATTTCCAATATAAATATTTTTCCTTTGACGCAATTTGATGTGTGCTCAATAAACAATGTATACTGAGAATGTATATACGTCAATCAAGCACTATTTTAATGGTACTTTAGGTATCCCAGTTTCCACAAAAATATGAAGCAGCTCAACAGTTTTCAACACTGATAATTACAAATGTTTCTTGAGCATCAGATCATCACATTATAATGACATTGAAGAATCATGTCACACAAAATAATAGAACGTAATGACCCTGAACATTCAGCTTTAAATTCCAGGAATCAATTAAATATTCTTTTTTAAATTATAGTAATTATGTGAACATGCAATGCAGAGTCATTCATCTAATATTTCCCCAAAATCTGCTCAGTGGGAGAGGTCACAGACTGTAACCGGTCACAAACTTTAGCCCGCAGGCGACAGACACCCATAGGAGCTTGAGGTGTGAGTGAACTTCCGGATGTTTCCTCTGTAATCCGGGAGGCCTTTTTTTGTCATTAGCACCTGGAGCTTGCGCTTTAATGGTAGGAGAGTGGAGACAGAGGCAGCAATTCCCTTCACTTCCTGTCTTAACAATCCTGCGTCTCAAACACACACACAAACACATACTTACACACTTCCTGTCTGAGCATCGAAAGGGCATAATCTGATAGCAGGTGCACACTTAAATCCCTCAATGGACTGAACACACACATACACACACAAAAACCTAGTGTCTTGGATTATTTTGGAGACACAAATAGGGCAATCCAGACAATGCAAAAAGAGTTATGCAGAAATAAACACAGCATGAAAGAGTTGCAAACACTATTTCTGGCAGGTGTGTTTTCTATTGTGCTTTTTACACACTGATCAAATATACAGCAATAAGGTCCTACTTTATTTTAAATGGGCTTTAGTAATATGTACTTGCACAGAAATGACTATAATCATTTGATGCATTCTCAATTATCTAACAGATTTACGCTGAAATCTCATCATTTCTTTAGATATTTACAACTGCGATACTATATCACAAACCATAAACAATGGGATATGATTAAAAGATCTCCAACAAATATAGAAAAATATTTTATAGATATTATTGAACACGGTCTGCCTACTAAAAGCTCTGATGTTTGCTTACAAAGCGACCTCTGGCTTTGCTCCTTCTTATCTGCTCTCACTTCTGCAGATTTATGTGCCCTTCAGAAACTTGCGTTCTGTGAATGAACGTCGCCTCGTTGTTCCATCCCTAAGAGGGAAGAAATCACTTTCCCGAACTCTCACATTCAATCTGCCCAGTTGGTGGAATGAACTCCCTAACTGCATCAGAACGGCAGAGTCACTTGCTGTCTTCAAGAAACGACTAAAAACTCAATTATTTAGTCTCCACTTTCCATCCTAATCTTAACTGCCTCCCTGGCTATACCACTAATTGTACTCTCTCTCTCTCTCTCTCTCTCTCTCAAAAAAAGTACATTACTAATGCTTTGCTTCTTAGACTTTACACACCTGAAACTTGCCTATAGCACTTATTCACTGCTGCTCTTATAGTTGTGTAAATTGCTTCCTTGTCCTCATTTGTAAGTCGCTTTGGATAAAAGCGTCTGCTAAATCATTAAATGTAAATGTAAATGTAAATGTAAAATACATGTGGCCCATTAATATAGAAAATTAATGCAGGATAAATCTGGCGACTCTTATTATATCAAAAGAAATTGGGAATTTGAGTTAAACACTAAAATGGAAGATGAAATGAGGGAACAAATATGCACAAATTGTCAGATAAGCAGTCAAGTAAATATCTTCATTTGTGTTATAGAAGATGAACAAAGGTCTCAGGAATTGCGATCATGTGAGGGTGAAAACAATGATACAATAACAACAGAACTTTCGTTTCTGTGGTGAACTAATCTTTTAATTAATCGTTGTTGTTTATTTACACCACTAAAACTGATCTAGGACCTTATGAAGGGCATCCGCTACTTAAAACATATGCCAGAGTAATTGGCGGTTTATTCAGCTGTGGCGATCCCTGATACAGTAAATCAGGGACATGTTATTTATTACACATACTGAAGCAAAGATGGTGTAGTCATCCTCTGCAGTCTTACTATTTAAGGACATAAACACACGAGGTTTATTTCTACATCTTAAAATCACTATCAGCCATTATTTTAACAATTTATGTGAGAGATGACGTCATATCGACCTTCATATCTTGTATTGCACACATAGAAACTCTTCAGAACACCCTGTCAAAATAAAAGTATGGATTTATTAGAATTTACATTGCTAAATTGAGTTTGTGGTTAACAGCAAAATGATTTTTGATTGCTAAAAATAATCTGAACTAAATAAATTTGATCAAAACTAAATACATTTTGAAACGGAAACAGTGTAATTTGGGAAAAACTGAAACTGATTTCATAAAGGCCTACTGATGTCCAGCTCAACTCCTCCATTCGTGGTGTGTGTGTGTGTGTTTTGTGAGGTGTGGGGTGAACGTCAGTGTTATTCTGCCATGTGAGAGTGAGCATTTCTCCAGGCCTCACTGTAATCCTTCACATTTACTATAGTGATAAAAAACACTCTCATTTCCTCTCCATTTCTGTCCGGTCACTCCAACACACTTTTTCACATATGTACATACACATGCTCTCTCTCTCTCTCTCTCTCTCTCACACACACACACACACACACACACATACATCCATACATACATACATACACACACACTTCCTGCCCCCTGTTGCTGTGTTATAATATATTTGACTGGACGTTCCCTTGAGGAATTCCTGGTGCTCTGTGAACCAAAGTCACAGCAGTATGATCTCACACACACATACATACTTTCTCGCACACGCACACACACACACACACACACACACTGGACAGCTCTCATTAATCACTGGTAGGTGACGGTGTTTGCCTCTGTGTGTGTGTGTGCATGTGTGAGATGTTTACTTCATCAAAAATCACAAGTTGAATATAGTAGTATTTTATATTTTAACTATTTCAGGATTAAAATTATGCTATATTTAGTAACTGTGAGCCTTCCATTCAGTTGAATTGTTCTGATGTGACTGAATAAGTGTCACAAGAAACTGTCAGAATATTTCAGTATGATATTCAGTCAGAGAACCCAAAGCAAACACCATTTGGTCCCAATAATATTCTAAAAAGACACATTTTACAACATGCTATTGAAACAAGCACAGCAACCCCCTCAAACATCACACACAGACACACGCACACACTTTTTACTATTCACTTTTGATGCTCTAATAAAAAAGGACTGATTATATAATTAAAATAATAAAAGATAGGGATGCAATGATTCACCTGACTCAAGATTCAATACGATTCACGATACTAATCTCACAAAACAATCTAGTCACAATTTTTTTACGAAATTAGTTGAAACTAATTTAAGGTAAAGAGCCCTTTTATTTTATTTTTTTAAATGCTGCACAATATTGCAAAATAATATATTTTCTGCCATAACCAAATTGTTACCTTAAAAACAAATTACAAAAAAAAAAGAATAATACAAACTAAAGAAGACTGATTAATATAAACAAACTAAAACTGTGACAGCGCTGGGATTTTACATTTTTAAAAAGAAATATCAGCATATCTCGGTTTTCCGGCATAGGCTGAGGTCTTCACACATTTACAATGTGCCCTGCTGATGAAAAAACTCTTTCGTTTGCACTGTGTATGTTTTTGCGTGTGTCACCTCATAATCACTTCATGACCTCATATCAGCACATGAGCTCTACGGTCTGTGTTTGGATGAAGTGAAGGTGCTCAGCCAAGCTTTGACCACTTTAAAGGGAACTCAACAGACTAAATGAGCTCACAAAGTCACAAACAGGAAACCAACTACATTCGAGCCCACATCTTTTGATGCAAATGTACAGTAATAAGTACTTTAACAAAGGCGAATTTTGACAGTTTGGACATCAGAAAGCCCCGCCCATAAGTGACGATCTCTCCCTCATTAGTGTAGAACGTTAGTCTTATTTTTGAATCTGCCACTATGCTGAAACACAGGCATTTGTAGCCCCGCCCTCTTTTGAAAATAGCACAATCTCATTTGAATTTTAAGCGACAGACACCAATATGACACAATTAGGATCAAAGTCTAAACGGGCAGTTTCAAAGAGTCATAAGAGATCATTTGTATGGTATTTTGAGCTGAAACTTCACACTCTCTAGGGACATCAGAGACTTATTTTAATTATAATTTTTTTTTAAAAGTGGCATTATAAAACATATCTATATATATATATGTATATCTATATATATATATATATATATATATATATATATATATATATATATATATATATTATATATATATATATATATATATATATAGATATATATATATATATATATATATATATATATAAATAAATATAAAAATCACAGTTGCCTTACATTTTTAAGCTTAATCAAATTAACCTTAAAAGTTATTTGAATCAATATTATACTATAATATTAACTGACAGCTTGCGTAACTTATAAAATTAAGTTAGAACATGATTAACTTTAAGTAATAACTTAAACTTAATTAACTAAAAACATATGTTGTTATGAATATAAGTGCTGGTCCCCTTTAAAGTGTTACTTTTATAGCACTTAATTTACATATATATGAAGTGGACATCTTTTATACTCTTTTATTTTATACATATACACACATACGCACAGATTTTTGTGCAAAATGTGTACTCAAATCAACACATATTTAGCTAAATATTCCCACATTTAGAAAACTTGTAATAAAAAAAAATGTTTGCAATTCATTTCAAATCAGCTACAACAAAATATGGTGATAACTATTCGTTTTTTGTTTATATAACCAAACAACTAAAACTTAAAAATTATGTCTACAAATAAATAAAATGAATATAGAGAATATATTATAAACAACAACAACAAAAAACATTTCAAGCCATTAATGTAAAAAAACTGCAATTCTAGATTATATAGTAAAACTGCTATTAGAGTGCTTTTTCAGTCAATGAATGAAGTCAGTTATCATTAAATAATGTTTCTACAAGCACTTACTAACAATATATCTTGGGTTAGAGCAAACAAAATACATTTCTGTGGCATGTTTTGCTTTAAAAGTGTGCTTCTGCCGACTTTGTTTAAAATAAGTAATACTTGCTGAGCTACATTATATAATGCAAACACATAAGTGAGACTCAAGTGTCCAAACACTTCCAGGGTCTCTAATTTACACTACACTTCATTTAATCCTGCTTTGATCATCTCAAAACACATCTGAAACAGTATGCAAGCTAACATTCCTGAATTTCAGTTTTATTTCAATTTTGTAGCAAATAAGATACATCGCACAATAAAAGTGATATTTTTTGATAATTATGCACATCAAATCGAAGACATTTTTCTCACACAAACTTGGTTAAAAATTATATATAATTTATTAATAATAATAATAATAATACTTAAACAATAGTAGTTAATAGTAACACAAACATTATTTGCTGAGCTACACCGTATAATGCAAACACATGTTTACGTCCTTTATGTACTTCCTACATTTAACTTTTTTAATAGCAAAATGGCATAATAAAAAAGATTATTATTAATAATAATAATAATATTAATGATAACAACAATAATAGAAACACAATGATAACAACAATAACAATATTAATGATAATGATAACCATAACAATACTACTAACACTAATTATAATATTAAAATAATAATAGTAATAATAACAAAAACAACAATAATAAAAAGACCACAATAACGATAATAATAATAACAATACTACTACTATGACTAATACTACTAATAAAAAAAAAAGTAATAATAGCATTCACATTAAAATATAATGATAGTTAATGTGATTCTGCTGTATTTAAGATAAATATTATTTAATAAACAACATTATATAATGAAAAAACACATAAGACAATACATAAGTGTCCAAACACTTTTAAGGGCTCTGTTTGGCTTGTTTACTCTGATCAGTACGGTACGTGTCAGTTTCCACGGTAAAAAGATACCAAAAATCATACTGTACCATTTTTTGGGTACCCTTTCTAAAGGCATCATTTTTTAAATACACAGCTGAGACATTACATCGTAATAACATATACATGTAATAACGAGCCATGGTCGACCCAAGCTCAAACAAACCTCGTCATTGTCTTGATAAACAGCCACAAAGAAAGAAGAGGAACAAATACTCAAAATCTTGGAGCTGTGTGAAGTGCTCTCCTGCCTCAAAAGCTACACCATCATCCCCATACCAAGGAAACCCAAACTTACAGCACTAAATGACTACAGACCAGTGGCACTAACATCTGTGGTCATGAAGTCTTTTGAAAAACTGATGCTGGCCCACCTGAAGGACATCACTGAACCCTCACTGGGCTCTCTTCAGTTTGCCTACAGAGCAAACAGGTCTGTGGATGATGGAGTCAATATGGGAATGCATTATGCACCTAGACAGACCAGGGACCTATGTGAGGATCTTGTTTGTTGACTTCAGCTCGGCTTTTAACACTATCATCCCAAAACTTCTCCTGCCCAAATTAACTCAGCTCTCTGTGCCCACCTCTGTCTGTCTGTGGATCAACAGCTTCCCAACGGACAGGCAGCAGCTGGTGAAGATAGGAAAATTCTTCTCCCTGTACATAAAGCTCCTGATGTTTGCAGATGACACCACATTTATCGGCCTCATTCAGGACGATGACGAGTCTGCCTACAGTCTATTTACATCACACTTCAGCAGCGTTCAGCAGAGGAAATCGGCACTCAAGCAAAGAGATTCTCATGCTTGTATTACATAAATGCGATCTCGACTTCTAATACTGCACAACACGACATTTGTCATTAAAATAATGCCATAAGCAGTTGGTGGATCTGTAAAAGGCCTGCCGCCACAGCTGGAAAAAATCCTAGAGGAAACACTGAACTGTACTTATCCAGAGCGAGCAGAAGGGCTGCCAAAATCACTCTGGACTCCTCACACCCAGCACACCGCCTCTTTGAACTGTTTCCTTCTGGGCGACGGTACAGAGCACTGCACACCACAACAGCCCGACACAGAAACAGTTTCTTTCCTCAGGCAATCCATCTCATGAACACTTGATGATATTAATTATGAAACAAACATCACTACCTGCTATACACATTTTATACACATATACACTTATTTAACAACATACTTAACATGCCAATTTGCACGTTGCATTTAGCAATATACCTATGTGAGGATCTTGTTTGTTGACTTCAGCTCAGCTTTTAACACTATTATCCCAAAATTTCTCCTGCCCAAATTAACTCCGCTCTCTGTGCCCACCTCTGTCTGTCAGTGGATCAACAGCTTCCTAACAAACAGGCAGCAGCTGGTGAAGCTTGGAAAATTCTCATCCAGTACACGCACAATCAGCACTGGCGCCCCCAGGGGTTTGTCCTCAAAATCACTCTGGACTCCTCACACCCAGTACACTGCCTCTTTGAACTGTTACCTACTGGTCGACGCTACAGAGCACTGCGCACCAGAACAGCCCACCACAGAGACATTTTTATGTATTTTTTTTTTATGCTATACTTTTTATACACATATACACTTATAAACAACATACTTGACATGCCAATTTGCACATACATACACTTGTCAATTTGTATATTTGCATTCACTACTCATTTCTATTTTTAAAATATATTTATTATCTTGTTTTTTGTCCCATCTCTGTCATTCTGTAGCACTGTAGAAGCTCTGTCATAAAAAACTAATTCCTCGTATGTGTGAACATACCTGGCAATAAAGCTCTTTCTGATTTTTGATACTGAAAATCTGCCATGTGTCCTGTTGTTGTTTAAGAGGCCGTCTAAGCGTGAGTGGTTTCACTTTCTCTATTTGCAATTGCTCGCCACGTGTCTATATTGCTCACCATATTGAAGTGTGGATTCTCACATCCTTTCAGAAACGAACAAACTTGAGAGGGAAGCTCGAAAAAACAAAGCAGCAGCCCAAAAAAACAAAGGAGCAAATGAATCTTTCAGCAACCTAAAACATGAACAAACTGTCATGTTTAACTATAATCATCACCTTTTGGACAATTATGAACTCGGAATGATGGAATTACTTTTTAACAAGGTGTTATCGTTACATGTGCTGGTGAAGAATAAAAATGAGAGGTTTGTAGTGACAATT
This sequence comes from Danio aesculapii, assembly GCF_903798145.1. Lineage (NCBI taxonomy): Eukaryota > Metazoa > Chordata > Actinopteri > Cypriniformes > Danionidae > Danio > Danio aesculapii. The sequence goes on from NC_079444.1 coordinate 32,184,744, forward strand.
ATTCGTTTATGAATCAGGCCTAAATGTATATTTTGGATATTTATTTATTTAAATTTTTTTCTTGAAATTGGTAACATTTCAGAGCAGTGATTATAAATGTTTTACTTATTTTTTATTTTATATAAATCGCAAACGTTATGGTAGGTGCCTACCAAAATGTTACCATTGGTACCATTTGCCAGTGGAGATAAAAGTGACTGGTACCGAACCGTACCATACCGTACTGTACCACTCAGTGGAAATGAGGCATAATTTACACTACACTTTATTCAATCCACCTTTGATCATTTTAAAACGCATCTGAAAGAATATTATGCAAGCTACCAGTCTCTGACAAGGACATCCAGATAAATAACTATAGCATACAGCGTAAAAAAATAAATACAATTGTTTCCATCCTGTCTTACAGCCCCATTTCTGGTCTTCATTAAACAGCTGAGAGGGAAAAAATGCACCTTGTTCTCTTACACCAGCTCATAAAGAAACTAAGACGACAGAGTAAGTGACCCACAAATCCCTTTTGGACCTTTTCAAGACGCACGCATTCTTTAAAAGAGAGCCCAGAAAATGTTAAAAAGGGCCCAATAAAAGAGCATTGTGTGGCAGATGCTCAGTGTAATGCTTTCAGTGATATTGAGAGTTACAGCTATGGCTGATTTATACAGCAAGTGCTGCCATTAGCTGCGACAGTTTCGAGGCAGGTGTTTGTTTAAAAGCAGAAAACGGATGATTTATTACTCCAAAACATTGTATTTGGGGAATGTTCTCTCTTTCCTGAACGAATGAATGGATAATTTGTGTAGAGGGAATGCTGAAAGGTATTCTGCATATATAGTGTGTGCATAATTACACAAGTCAATATTCTGATTATATTTTTCCCACAAGCACACTGTACCAATTACAAACCGCATGCATGTTAATAACTACCATTCATTTTGTATTTCAATAAGTGATTTAATTTTTTTAAAAGGACCGTAAGTCTATAATGCGGTATATTTTTTGAAAATAAATTATTAAGTTGGTTTTATTTTACAGCCAAAACAAAGTGATTTGTTTCTCACATAGAAAGTCAAATTATTGAATAAATTATTATATAAAAACGCAATATACTGTAGAGAAACTGCTACACTTTAGCAAAAGTAATTGATCAAGAAATGTTCTCTGGGGCAGCTAGATGACTGAAAATATATTAACTGCAAAAGACTTAAGGTGTCAACAAAGTCCTATTAAGGCATGTCATGTCACTTGGTGGACATCTTGGTAATGCTTCTCAAATCTTTATTGGTGAAACATCAAATTCTCAAAAAAATGTTTGCCAAGTTTACAATTTAATTTAATATTTGGAATCACCAATGAAATTTAAGCACAGTTTGCTCATAAATTTGATTTAAAATGTTCAAATCAGGACAAAAAAATTGAATGGTAGACACAGGAGTTCAGTTAAAATAAGAGTAATGGTAAAATGGTAAATAATGAGATTCCAGTGCCTTTGTCGCCCACAGAGGCTTCATAAAAATGAAGCTGCAAGAACTTGCCTGTAGAACACATGTCTGTACTGAGCCCCTCCCCTGGAGAATCACCAGTCTACAGCATAGGTCTCAAACTCGATGCCTGGAGGACCGCAGCTCTGCACAGTTTTGCTCCAAGCTTAATCAAACACAGCTGATCGAAGACTACTAGAGATTATTAAGCATGTGTGAGTTGGAGGTGGTTGGAGCTAAGTTTTGCAGGGCTGTAGCCCTCCAGAAATTGAGTTTGAGATCATTGGTCTACAGCAGAGATACCCAAACTATGGCCCGCAGGCCAAAGATGGCCCATGGTAACATCTGATTTGGCCCACCATCCCACCTAAGAAGAGAGGGAGCATAATGGAAAGGTTGGGCGAATGCCTTTAACAGAGATGGTCATTTCTTATTTTAATTTTAACCTTTTTGTTTGTTTGTTTGTTTGTTTGCTTGATTGTTAAGCTACAAAAAAAGCAAACTGAAATTAAATCTGTAAAATAAATGTTATGCATTAATCAGATTTTTAAAAATGTAAATACTGTCACTCGAAGGATTCTCAATGAGCAAATCAAAGCAAAGGCGCATCTTTACTTGTGCATTTAGCACTAAACACACCATTGTGTTATAAATGGAATATATAAATGGAAGTTCAGTATAAAATGTAAAAAACTATATATAATTATTAATATGATTCAATATTGTTTTCTATTTATTTTTAAATATAAATAAATTAGGTAATTACCATGGCAAATTTAATGAAATATTTTGGTATGTTTACATTCGGCCCTCCACCCTCAGTCAAGTTTGGACATTTCTTGTGTATTTTAGAATCTTTGGTGTGAAACCATAAATAAAACATTTCAAGAGGTAAAGAATCTTTAAAAACATTAAATCTCCAGTTTTTCACTTGTAGTCCTCCATAAAAATTATCCATCACTTATCTGTAAACGCATACAAATTTAATAGTATTTATTTACACTAGTGTAGGTGTGATCAGAAAAGCAGGGGATATTAGTAACAAGCATGCATGTGGATTAAAATGTACATGTGCATGTAAGCGTGTTAATACGTGAATACAGGCTCACTAATGGAGTGAGAATATGCACAAGCACGAAACGGTGTTAGAATGGCTTTGTTATGTGCATTTGGGGTATCAATTATTATGTGTAAACAGGCAGGCAGAACACATGTGCCATGGCTTGTGGAGAATATACATTAGCGCAGGTCATTCAGAGTAGCTGGGAAGACTTTCAACAGTTTCTGGATCTCTGCAAAATCTGCTCCGACCACCCACCAAACGGCAGTCTGTTGCAGAGTTACCTTAACACTCGTGGAAGCCCAGTCACATGCAGGCACTAAAGACTGAGGCTTCATAAGGACGATTAGAGCTAGTTTGGAAAGCTGAAGTTTGTGCAGACTGAAGGACAAAGAAAGAGCTGAAGAAAATTGCGCTGCATTGCAAACACCTCTGATCAAAAAGCAAATAAAAAGATTTTTAAAATGTGCTACTAGATAATAGGGCTGGGTCGATTGACGATGCCATTGTCCATAGCCGATGGTCGATAGACATCATGGCAATGAGCCGGCATCGTGATCCTCCACCCCTCCCCGTCACAGCAGCAACACAGCAGAAAAATACACACTTAGGCCCCATTTACACTAAAGTCTTAGTTTTAAAATAGCATTTTAGAACGAAAAAGATCCACGTCCACACTGGCATTTCATCATTTCAAAAAAAAAAAAAAAAAAGCCCTCCCTTCCACACTATACCGCAGAAAACGCACATCACGTGAAATGTTTGTCGACACCACAGATCGCTCTGCCTATTCATGCCAGAGTCCTACAGAAAAAGTGATGACAGGTGGTAATTTGTGTGTAACTTATTGTTATTTATTTATGATTGGGTTATGGGTAAAACAAAGACTATGCGGGTCAGGTAGTTGAAACGGTAGGCTACAAATAATTAATTAAATATTAAATAATTAATAAATTAATTCACCGCCGCTTACGACGACGATCCCATTGTTCATTGCGACTAGATAACATGCAAGGTCTTGGTATACCTTGGTATACTAATATCATACTAAATAGCTTGTATATAAATGAGCAATATTAAAATTATTAATTGAATGTATGATACTTTAAAATAATCAACATTACAAATAATATACAAGACAGTTATAATATACAGAATAGAATATTAATAATTATTATATTAATATAAATCATTGCATCACACAGCCCTAGAAACAAGGAAATTATTGAAAATCATATAATAAAATAATAATAATAATGATGATAAATATTATTATTATTATTATTATTATTATTATTATTATTATTATTATTATTATTATTATTATTATTGGTGGTAGCAGTATTAATATTAATTATAATACCAAATTATATCATTTGCAAAATATTTTAAAATATTTTAATAAAACAATCAATTAAAAATTAACAAATACAATAACATTTCAATAATTGAAATTTAATTATTACCTCATTAACCTTTCATCGATTAAAAAAAGTGTATATAGGTCATCAGAGGACAAAAACACCTCATAAATAGTCATAAATGTATCATATATTAATGAAAGTTCTGCTTTCACCGGCATGGATTTCTTTATCAACATCAGTCCCGATAATAAGTGCCAAATTAACTAATTAAATTACAGTTTGCTTGTAATGACAGCTGTTTTAGATGGATCATAATGACGCACAAAGATTAATGTAAATAAATCAGCAGTGACAAATATCACACTGGCATGCAGCCCAAGAAAAACTGTAAAAAAGTCATAATAATATAAATGTAATTTAACACCCATATACGTTCAAGCCCTTATAAATCAAACATAATATTATTCTATAGCACATAAATATTATGCGCAGTATTAAACTATACAATTATTTTATTCATGCATATAAACTAGATAATAACAGATAATGTATTGATGTATAGTGCATAATCCCTAATAAGACTGAAAAGTAATATAGATTGTATACATCTCCAAGCTCTTCTTTCACATTGCAAAAATAAACTGACCAATCAAAACAAAGGCATTTCAAATGAGAGGACTTTCCAGACATTATAAACAGGTATCCTGAATCATACATTTAATTAAAAGTTTAATCCAGCTACTCAAAACATGGTCAAAAATGGAGACGATTTGCAGCTGAAGATGTTAACAAAAGCCGTATGATTTAAAGAATGACGGAAACATGGCAAAATCAGCACCTCGAGAACGTTTAGAGAAGATGAAATGATGGAAACGAGGAGAAAACAGCCAGCGGGAATGATGTATTCAGCTGCCGGGTACAGCCTGGCTCCAGACTTTTGTCTTCATGTGCGTTTTTATCAACTTTCAGCCCCATCAAACGGATTCTGGCAGACCCAGACTTCATCCCAAAGGGCCAAATAAAAGACTGAAGAGTCTTTCCACTGTCTTCACATCATATCAGCCCTTGAAGAGCTTGTCTTGTTATCAATCGCACTACTAAATCACTAAAAATCAACGGCGTAATTGTTGACCGTCTAATTTGTTGACATGTCTGTGTTTAGGAAATGGCTTCAGACAAGGAAGAACCTGTCTGAGAAGGAAATAAAATACAACCGTTCGACCCTAAAAATGAAGAACAGCCCTTCTTAGCAGTCATCATCAAAAGATCCTATAATAATTTTTCTTTCCTTTGAGCTCATGGTTCCTCATGGCCAACCTGGAAACTCTTCAACTCGTGAAGCGACTTTGTCAATCCCTACTTCCAATTTTTTACGCTTGTCATAAAGACTTTCTAAAAGTGGACAGCGGCATCATACGGCTCTCAATAAAAGCCAATGAGAGGAGGGGGGCTTGGGTTTAACGGGCCAATCTCTGGACTCCATCACCCAGAGTACATCTGGATCGCATCTCACTCGGAGCTCTGCGGCATTCAGCCATGCTGCGATGGGCTTGAAGTGAAGAAATGTGGGTGCAGCGCGCTGTTCGAGTCCATTGAATTTCAAGAATGCATGCATGAGGGACAGAAAGAAGCTGCTAAGATTGCAAAGAACAATTTGGGAAAAAAATCTTGTGTATTTTTAGTGCTACATTAAGGAAAGAGGATGAACAACAACCAGTAGACTGACCCTCCTGTTGACTTCTGGGCTTGACTTGTGAGAGTGGTACAGTACAATACGGTACGGGTCACATTTATCAGGCTAGCATTTCCACTGCCAAAAGGGTACCAATGGCATGGCATATGACAGAAATTTTCAGTCGACATCATTCTTGCTCAAGGAAATGTCACAGTTAAACTGTACAGGTCATTCATACTTTATATGAGAACACTTCTAACAAAACAGATGCTTTATACACATGAATACTTACAGTATGCATACATGTTCTTTACTAACTTTCCAATGAACATAATTTGAATATCAAATCAAGTGCAGATCAATGACAGTGCAAAATAGCCTACTGTAACGTCTGCAATTATATAAAATAAATAAATAAATGCAACATATATGAACATACAGACCCTTACAGTGTCCAAAATGTTACCAATTACAGAATAACTACACACAGCATACATTTAGTCCTTATTTGGGTTCAAAAACAACACGCAACATATAGCCCACAGTCAGAGCAAACCTCTCATCTGTATTTTTAATCTTCACCAGCACATGTAACCTCTGTTAGAATTTAAGTATTTCCATCATTCTGAGTTCATAATAGTCCAAAAGGTGATTATAAAAGTTAAACATGGCAGTTTTATTGGCTTCACCTTTGTTTTTTGCACTTCTCTCTCACATTTGTCTATTTCTGAAAGGATCAGATATCAGAGGCACTTCAATAATCACGCGCACGATATTATCATCAACTCAAGAAGTTTGTCATTTCAAATATAGACGCATGGCGAGCTCTCTGGAGAAAGTGGAACCGCTTGCACTTTTAGATGGCCTCGTAAAACAGGACACGGCAGATTTTGTTCTTGGCTTTGTGGCTGTTCATAAAAACAACGACAAGGTTAGTTTGAGCTCGGGACGATCATGGCTCGTTAATATATGTCTTTAGTATTACAATGTAATGTCTCGGCTGTGTATTTAAAAATGGCGCTTCCTTTGTTTTCATTCTCCTGCTTGAGTACAAGCTAGTGACATTTCTCTGTAAACCAATAGCGTTCAGCTGCGCATGTAGCTTCACCTTTTGGTACCCTTTTGTCGTGCTAGGTACCCTTTGCAAAGGTTACCCAAAAAAGTGGTACAGTACGGTTCTCTTTTTAGTACATTTTGACAGTGGAAACAGCCATAAAACCAAACCGAACTGAACCGTACTGTACCGTTTCACTCAGTGGAAACGGGCCATTAAGGGTCAAATATGACCTTGGCACCATTTTAACAGCAGAAAAAAACCCTAAACTGGGGCTGTACAATATATCATTTCAGCATCAATATTACAATATGCGAGTCTGCAATAACCACACTGCAAAATATGCAACATTGAGTTGTGATTATAATGACCAGGAACCACATTTCAAAATGTGATCTGTGGAGTCATTGCAAAGTTTAACCCTAATAGAGTGAAAGATTTTAATTTGTTTTTAAGAACTGTGACTAAGATATCAAGCGAATTTAAAGCAAGAAACTCTAAACTTTGTAGATTTGACAAAGATTAATTGCATTTAATCTTATTTAATATGGTTCATTCCATTGTGGTAAACGCTGATAATCAGGACTAAGACAAAGAAAAATTAATGAATATTTATACAATGGAGAAATACAGTGTTAGGGCATTTATCTGAATAAAACAATAATATGATTAAGGTGCTTACATGAGTTGCTTTTTGGATGTTCCTTTCATGATACCGTTTTACATGATATCACACACAGATTGATTAACATCATCGCGTCACCACGCTATTCACATTTCCTCCGGAGTTTCATGGAATTTCAGGTTTCATCTATAATTTGTCAACTTTAACTGCAGTTTGGCACTTTCACTTTCATTCAGAAACATTTCATGCATGCTCCCCGTGACAAACAAGATGTTGGATGTGGTGAACTGCTGGAAGAGTGTTGTTTTAATGTAACTTTTGATACCGCACGCCGTATGGGAGAAAATAAAAACTCCACATTTCTCGGTAACTTAGATGCATAGACTTAGTAGGTGTAGATAATAGCATCAAACAGCCGTGTGTATAGATCATCCTGTTACAAGATAAGGCGAAAATCCTACACGACAGTAATAGTTTAAGGTGTTTACACTCGAAGAGCAGCATTTACAGCGGATCTTTCAATCCATAATATTGTAGTGATATTAACGTACTGTAAACTTATTAACAATCATTGTGTGTGTATCCGCAATAGTCACACCACAGGATTAGATTATTTATTAAAGATAAAGAATATTGATAATAATAATAATAATAATAATAATAATAATAATAATAATAATAATAATAATTATTATAATTATTATTATTATTATTATTATTAAATATTTTTGAGTAAAATTATTTAAACAATGATGTTATTTTATATTTGATTATTAAATATCTAGATCTGAATACTTTTAGACTCCCCAGAAAACCATAAACATGGCTTACTTTTATTGCTTCACTGTAAAACCCCAAAAGTTAAGGTAACTCAAACCATTTGAGGAAACCGATTGCAACAAACAATTTAAGTTCAAAAACTAATCCTAATGAGTACTGTGAACTTAATCCATTTGAGTGCACGAAGCAATTTGAGCACAGTAAAACTCAATAATTGAAGAGAACTCAAACCAACTGAGCACTGTAAAACCCAATAAGTTAAGGAAACTCAAACCGTTTTTAGGAAACCAATTGCTACAAACCATTTGAGTTACAAAAAAAAAAAAAAACTAATCTAATCTATATGAGACCTGTAAACTTACTCAATTTAAGTTGAAGTAATGAGGTATTTAATTAACTCATTACCTTCAACACTTAGTTCAAAACTCTTTTCAAACGAGTAGAATTAACTTTCAGTAAACTTTGAGTTAACCACACTCATTTCATTTGATGAAGTTGACTGTTGGGTTTTACCATGTTGTAATTTATTATATTATATGCGCTGCATAATTGACTGAGGGATAATCCTGGTTAATCTAAATTAATGAAATCTTTCCAAATAGAGCTAAATCAAGTCATCTGGTGAAACTAAATTCATATCGAATATATATCGCAGCAAAACAAAATATCTAATGTCCATTTTTCCAATATCACGTAGCCCTGATTATATTTATATTAATAGTTATCTCACTTTGTATAAACAGGGCAGTTTGGCCGATAACAAGTAAAAGAAAGTAATAAGCAAGTAAGAAAGGAAAAGAAATGGTTAAGGATGATGATAATTTGTCATTCGTAATTTAATGGTAAAGTCAGAGCTACTTCAATCCCATGTAGGACTGGCCTTAATTCAAGAGTTATGGAGATCCTATTCTTGTTCATCCAATTAATGCATTTCAAGTCACTTAAGACTTGAGTTTTGGCTGAATAACAAGTAAACGATATGAAGCAATAGAAAAGAAAAACAAAACAATGGTTTGTGGTGATCTTCAATGGGGTCCAATCCTATAAAGAGCTGAATTTTGATTTGGACAACTTTTTCTCTAATCACATTGCTTATTATTTTATTAGTGCATTGCGAATCACTATATGTAGGGGGTTTGGCTGAATAAAAAGTAACAGATATCCAAGAAAGCTACAGTCTGAGATGGTGGTAACAATGTTGAGTACTGCTAACCCTAAGTTTAAGTCTAATCCCATGTAGGCCTCACCTTAGATCTGGAAAGTTATGGAAATCCTATTCCTGTCGATCCAATTAGTGTATTTTAAGTTTGAGATCTGGCTATATAACAACAATGGTGAAAAGAACCACTTTAACAAGAAGCATGTCGAAAAATTATGGTTTTTATAACCAAACGGGGATTTATCGGATTTCATTTAAGAGACCAGAGGGTCGATATTACAGCAAATGTTCGGGTTTAACAGACAAGCGCTGCTCAATTTAAGAAGCTGTAAAACGACGTAAACACGGAAATGACTTGGAATGTGACTTTAGACTGTGACCTGACACTTAAAGTCAAACGATTTTACATCTAAAGCGATATCCAGTGCTATATACCCATATACAGGAGAAAGAAAGAAAAAATATAAAAAGCCACATGGAAAATTCCCTAGTGAGGAACTGGAAAAGGGATTTATTTGGATTTATAGCAATAGTTTTAGAAATATATATATATATATTTTCAAATTTTTTTGGGGGGGACATGATCACTATTTAGTGTTTTTAAGCATTCTCTAAGCATTATTAAGGACAATAGAGCACTGTGTTGTTTAAAATTATTAAAGAGCCCCTATTTCGCATTATAAAAAGGTCATATTTTAGTTTTAGGGGTCTCCAACAACATGCTGATGTGAAAAAAAAATTTTTTTCATTGTCTTATAATATGCATCTAAAAAAAAAAAAAAAACTTTCATTGTCTTATAATATGCATCTATTTTTACCTAATTATACCAACGACTCCCATATGATTCATTCAGCGATACATTTATTCAAAAACCCCTCCTCAGTGCGATGCTAATCTGCTAATTGGACTAATGACCAAGTCTGTTGTGATTGGTCGACTGCATTCAGAGCGAGATGGAGAGAAATCCCCACCACGGCAACAGTATGAAGTAGCAAAGACAGTTTAACACCAGCATATTACTCTCCTCTTAAACCTAACCCCAGGTAATAATAACGACACACGTTCACTATTAATCCACAGAGTGGCAATAGTTAACAATTTTGAAAAGTGACCACGCCGCGCATGTGTAGGAACAGCTGATAGTGACCATAGCAAAGGCAAATGGCAGAGGGTCGCGAGTTCAGAAACGCATTTAAATCAGTAAAGGAAGAAGCGCGTGTCACATGTTCAACGTGGTTTTGGACACAATATGTGAATGGCCCATACAGATTTAGCCTGAGAGATACAGTACAAGCACTGATCTATAATAGATAAGTGATTACAAGCCGCACAGGGCGATTTCAACTTGTATCACACAATTAAATACATATTTTGCAAACAAGGCAACAATTTTAATCACACATGCACACTTGCAGTGCCTGTCAAAGTCTGACAAAGTCCCATATTTAACACTGCTCCTTCCTCTAATAGCAAATGGTCGACGAATCCCGCATAGCAGCGTAGGTTATTTTATCAATCATCATAAACATGACCGGAACAAACACAGCACACGGATGGCTATACTGTGGTATTGTTGTGAAAATTAACTAACACTTCATTCCCTGCAGCCGAATCTCCAACAGTCACTGATCATCATCTTTGCGTCATGATCAGTCACGTGATCTGCAAGTGCCTGAAGGGAAAGCACGTTCACATTTTACCGGATCTGGAACAACATATCGGATGATTTACCATATCGACATCGACGCGTTTAAGCAAAAGATCTGAATCCAACTCGATTTATTCATTCGACTCCAAGTCGACTATGTCCCTAAAGATCAATAGTTTTAAACAAAGTGCACTTTCAGATTTAAACCTTAGCTGGAAGTTTTCATTCACTTAGTGCTGTGTTACACACTGTATGGAAGATCATTTTCAAAACCCATAATCTGGGCTCTTCAAGGCTGCTTACTATTTGGAACACACTTCACAGTGGAAGCACATATAAAGCCATAACATGATATGACTAAGTATTCAGCTCACGAGGGTCTGAAACATAGCCATTATATCCTCAAAAAGTGACAGTAAAGAAAAACAAGATCTCCAAATGCTTCACAGTTATGACACTGGGAATTTGGCCTGACAATTGGAGATCTCAATTTATGTACACAGTAGGCTGGAAACTCAAGAATGTTGATATCAACGGTAAAGCTCAGAAGATAACATTATCGTTTCAGTAAGTGAACGCAAAGAATAACAAGTCACACTCTTAATAACATCGCTCTGGCATCTCATTTATTACGAAGCGGTTAAAGCCTAGTCATACAGAAACAGGTCAATAGTGAATGGTTACGGAAAATTGCTGAATAATTCTTAATTTGAGTCCAGCTAACTAGTTTATCAAAGGTCAAGTCCATCTACTGAGATTTTCAACAAAGATGTGATGAATGAAAAGTGATAATTGCCACAGTGCTCACACTTCACTCATCCTTATTCACAATCACTGCCCTGACAGCTTTATCATTAGATGGATAAATTGTCATTTTGATCTGTGTATACACATGGTGGGTGATGGGATGGAGCTCTAAACAAAACGAGGGAGGTGAGGTTAGAGGTTGTTTCAGCTCATGGGCCACCTCACTGACACCTAGTATACAGAGACTGGATAAAGTTAAGATGATGTACCGATTGTGGGAACAGCGATGGTCCTGTTATTTATAATAGTACGAAATGCCTAAAACCAGGAGATCTGGGGTATATAGTGGTTAATGTTCAGAGTTTGTAATCATAATATTCCTCCATATATAACTCTATTTAGCTAAAAATCTACTGTTTCATATTAAGATATGAATTGTTAATGCCTTTTTACAGGGCTTCTCAAAATCTGAATTCCGCACATGTAGAGATTTCCATCCGGACTCACCTTTCCTTTGAAATACTAGAGGACTAATTTGTGTGTAAGAGAATAAAACCTTTGGGTTTACCAATTTGATCATGTTAAACTTGTAATCTTGTTAGTATTTTAATGTCTTTTTGATGATGGTCCGAAATGCAACCAAAGGTGACAAGCGCGCATCACCCGGGATTCTCGGACATATGTGTTGGCCTTCCAATGTGACTGCAACGAGCTCCCCAGTCTTCGGAGAGGAAGATGATGGGAAGATGAAGATAATCTTCTTGCTTGACATTGTATTATTCATTCCTAATTTGTCTTCCATCCACTTGTTTTGTTTCTTGTGATAAGCCTTTTATGCATTTATAATACTCATTATTGAATATGGTTTATGAATATGATGGTTATTATTATTATTGACATCAGCTGTATGTACCAGGAATAAACAGTTGTATTGCTTGACTGGTATGGTGTACGGACCTTTTATTGGTACCTTCTCTTGTCGATTAGCACTACACTTGTCTCATTTGAGTACAAATACAAACCATACTAAACATTTTTGGTATGCTGAAACATTTAGATACTAATAATTTGGGCATACTAAAACATCATCAAATCCAGTCAGCATATGACGTTTGCCATCATCAGGTGACACCCTTCAACAAGGTGAGCATTTAAATGGGTGGGATGCCACTTTACAGAAAACAATAAAAGCTGACAAAGAGTTTTCAAAGATGATTGGACGGAGCGATATCCATTCAATTCTTCAATCCAGCACAAAACCGAGATGGTTTGAGATGCAAAAGCCACAAAGAAATAAAGGTTTTGTCCACTGATGGAATCAGACAGTGCCATTTCTTATATTAGACTCCTCTGGCACATATTACTTATTGCTACACATATTTTTAACCTACCTCTTTGTTTTGTTCATAATTTGTTTTTAAATGTAAAAACTGTTTTTTTAAATGCGAAAGGCACATTATTTAAGCGGTTAATTTATGTGCATGTTTATCAAAATCAAGTTTTGTTTTAACAATTTTTTGATTGATTGATTGATTGATTGATTGATTGATTGATTGATTGATTGATTGATTGATTGATTGATTGATTGATTGATTGATTGATTGATTGATTGATTGATTGATTGATTGATTGATTGATCAGTGGACGAATGAACGGAGAGATGGATACATGGGCCGATGGATGGGCCGATAGACGGATGGATGGATCGATGGTTAGATGGTCAGATGGATGGACCAATGGACGGATGGTTGGATGGATGGACTAATGGACGGATGGGTCAGATGGATGGACCAATGGACGGATCATCGAATGGATGGACCAATGGATGGGTGGTCAGATGGATGGACCAATGAACGGATAATCGGATGGATGGACCAATGGAGGAATGGATGGAGGGACAAATTGGACGGACAGATGGATGGATAGACTGATGGATAGACCGACTGATGGATGGATGGGCCAAAGGACGGATGGACCGATAGAAGGGTGGACAGACGGACAAATGGATGTATGGTCTGATGGATGGACCGATGGATAGATAGACAGATGGACCAATGGATGCATTGACCAATGGGCAGATAGAAAGACAGATGGACTGATGGATTAATGGACTGATGAATGAATTGACCGATGGACAGATGGATAGATGGACGGACCAATGGACAGATGGATGGACCAATGGTCAGATGAATGGATGAATGGATGGACTGATTGAACATTTTATATACATAAAAAAAGGTTCTATATATGAATGGAACATTCAAATATTAGGAAGTAATGAATGAAAGAATGTATCAATAAACAAAATGGATCATCATTAATTGAAATAGACAGAATGATAGAACAGCGATAATGGAAAAAAAAAAGACAAACAAAGCACCAGAGGGACAGACTGAAATCTTTCAGAAAACAATACATGTATTAATTTTTTGTATTCATTTTGTTTATCTAAAATTCCTGTTCAGTGTTGTTGATTCCTTACAAATTCATGCAAGGAATCAGTCTTCCAGTTTTAACTTTCAGATTTGTAGCACAGCCAGGCCTTGAGCGAGCGTCTGTAATAAAAGCACTTGAAGTCACTTTGGATAAAAGCTTTTTTTCAAATAACTACTTACATACTAGAGCTCGGAAATGACAGCTTGATTCGCTCTGTCTCGCTGTAGACCACAGGCTACAAAGCAAAGTCATACACTAAGTGCAGTTTTGAGGACCTCCGGTGCATCTTCCCAAACTAGAGGAGATTAATAGGCTGCAGCTCGGAGAACACCCACTACACAAAACCCAAGACACAGAGATAGACGCCAACCCAGAGATAGAGAGGAAGATTTAAACAGTATTTGTCAAGTCTAAAGCTGACACAATGTTAAACAATGACACATTGGGGCTGATTACGGCTCTTATTGCTGTAAGTTATGGTGTGCGGAGGTCACAGGGGTCACAGAAGGAGCGCGGATAATAGGATCTGGTCTCGTGCGGAGTTAATTACGAGGGCCACATAGGACCCTCTGTTCTCCTTCTCCTTGTAACTCATACTTAAATGAGCTTTGGAGTCAAGACTTCTGAAGGGTCAGACCTTCATCTTCTCAGCGGCACCTGATTCATCGGCAAACACACATATTTGGGGGCCGTTTAAACAGCTGAGCGCCTTCACCCCCTGCTCAGCTGCTGCTAATGGCAAACAAGCATACATTCACAAACATACAATCCGAGGGTCAGCAAGAGTGTGTCCTGATTGGTGTTTGACTTTCATAACAGCACCGTCTCCGGGGAGTCGCTGTTGACTGGCGGACGAATGTGCTGTCTGTGAACCTTGTAAAGGATTTGCTGGTGCCCTGAGAAAGATGGCTTGTTGTGTTATGGTTGTGTGGCTAGAATGTCTCAGCGGCCATATTGAACGCAACAAATTGACATAGTTTCAAATGGGAAACGTGCACGGCTTAATCTAGGCCAGCCGCAGCCAAGGATGTGGTCATTTCTGCTCAGATAAATTAGACGCCTTTTTTTAAATATTTGGTCTACATGGAGGAGTTGAGGTCCTAGCCAACTAAAAGTACTGACGCTGTTCATTTAAAGGTATATATCGACCAAATATGAACGAATATTCCCCTGTGTTATTCCAAATCTGTTCGATTTAGCTTAGTTTTTAATGGAATACACAAGGAGGAAAAAGTCATATAAGAAGCATAACATGTTTTTAAACTATTTTGACTTGCACAAAAAATACAGAATTTTGTTTTCAGGTAAGCACTTTCCTTTAAACCTATTCTGAATATTTATATTAAAAAACAGAGGGATAACCGTTCATTGTGCTTCAATCCAGCACAAAATTGTTTGATAATAATGTTAATAATGAGTTTGTAAAGAGTGGAAAACGCCACAAAGAAACAAAGGTTTTGTCGACTGATGGAATCAGACAGTGCCATTTCTTATATTAGACTGCTCTGCCACATATTACTTATTCTTACACATATTTTGACCTACCTCTGGTCATAATTTGCTTTTAAATGTAAAAAGTTCCTTAAATGAGAAAGGCACATTATTTATTTAAATGATGGATTTAAATGTTTATCAAAATCAAGTTTTGTTTTAAATTTTTTTGGGATAAATGAATGGATGGATGGATGGATGGATGGATGGATGGATGGATGGATGGATGGATGGATGGACAAAGTATGCATGTATGGATGGATGGATGGATGGATGGATGGATGGATGGATGGATGGACAAAGTATGCATGTATGGATGGATGGATGGATGGATGGATGGACAAGAATGTGTGTATTCCTGTATTTTACTCCAAATCTCTATGACTTAGCTTAGTTTTTTAATAGAATACACAAGGAGAAAAAGTCATATAAGAAGCATAACCTTTGTTTAACTATTTTGACTTGCACAAAAAATACAGAACTTTTGTTTTCAGGTAAGCAATTTCCTTTAAAACATTTCTGAAAAAGTGTAGTAACACCCTAATTGAGATATTGCCTCCTTCAATGATCATTTAAATTGAAAAATAATTATCTTGTGATATAAGTGTTATTTTAATTAATAGTTTGAACAAGGTTGCATCGTTGAATTATTATTTTGTTACATTTAGTTTTAGCTATTTGTGTGTGGATTAATTTTTAATGTGCTTACAGCAGTTAAAGTATTGAATGTTGATAACAACCAAAGAAATCCATTTATGCAAAGAAAACAAATCGAATTAGTTTACAAATGAAGTTATGTGTAATAAAATGAAATGACACAGGGAAAAGGCATTGAACACATGAAGAAAGGGAGGTGTAGAAAGGTAGTGAAAGCCCAGACAGCAACTGAAATCTCTCAGTAGTTATTCAACAACCGTCTGTCCTTCATCAGTGTAAATTAATATTAGCTGCTTCAGTCCAGCATCTACATTAGTAGGATGAGACCAGGGTGGACATTTCAGCAAGACAATGATCCAAAACACAGCAGAGGAAACTCGAATGCTTTCAGAGAAAGAAAATCAAGTTTTAGAATGGCCCAGCCAATCACCTGACTCAAATCCAATATAAAATACAAAATAAAGCTCAGATTTGATAGACAAAACCCACAGACCGATCAAGATTTTAACACTTTGGTGAAGTCTGTGAAAAATTCACACCTGAGCAATGCATGTGACTTCATTCTTCATATGAGAGGCGTCTTTGAGCTGCCATAACCAAAAAACTGGTTCAATTGTTAACAGGTCCTTTAGAAGCATTATTCCCAGGTAAAAAAAAACATCACGCGTTCAATACTTATTTTCCCAGCTGTATATATTCACCTTTATTTGTATAGCGCTTTTACAATGTAGATTGTGTCAAAGCAGCTTCACATAAAAAGTCATAGTAAATTGGAACAGTGTAGTTCAGTTTAGCTCAGTTCAATGTGGTTTAAAAATCACTACTGAGAGTCCAAACACTGAAGAGCAAAACGAACGATGCGCAGCTCTACAGATCCCGAACTATGCAAGCCAGTGGCGACAGCGGAGAGGGAAAAAAACTTCACTAATTGGCGAAGATTTGATATTTAGATTTGAATGTGAGTACAGTTTAAATGAACAGCATTTATTTGTATATTTCTTATAATAATTATGATTAATGGTATTTTAAAGACATGTTGTGTGTCTGTTTGGCATGTTTATTTCAGTGTGTCCCACCACCTGCGTTTAAGAGCATCCAAATCAGACCACAAGATTCTAGTAGAATAAACAATACAAAAAATAAACAATACAAATTTAAACAAATATGAGCCAATGTAATAGATTGTAAGAATTAAAGTTTAATTTATTGTTTAACTTCACTCTAAACCACGCATCTAAATCTGAGTATTTCATTGAGCCATTACAAACCACAAGGATAAGAGCTGTCCAAATGCAGGATTATACTCTCAGCCGCCCTCTCTCTTACCTCTCCATCATCTTCCTCCTCATTTATAAGCTGTTGAAATCAGCCATTAATCCAACATCAAAAGCAGAGAAAGGCATCTTGAGGCCGTCATTCAAAAGGGGCCCATCTGATTATAACAATCCAATTTTATTGCGAGTTTCATTAAGGGGCTTTTCGCCATGTGCGGAATGCAGGAATGTGATACCTCTCTGGGCATGTGCACCACAGACATGTAATCAGCACACACCAGCAGCCTCATTTCTTGGATTGCTCCTGCTTAGTTACGGCACCAAAACACAGCAAAAACAGTAATTTAAATGAGGTAGCCGGCGCTGTAATTGCAGTGCCCACACATTCTGGCATCAAAATGCCAGGGTCTTCGGACCCCACAGGCCAAGCCCGAAGAGTATGTATCCGTTACCATGGCAAGCACACACAAAAAAAGTCAAATTACAAGCATCTTAAACACGGATCGACATATCACACCCTAAGGATGCAATTTAACATGAAACTATGAAGATTAGGGGGGAAAAAAGACCTGCATTCGTGGCAGAGCAGACAAACATGGTGGTTTCAAGGGTTGCGTAAGAATCTCATTAGATGAGGAAATGTTATAAACATTTATAAAGTTGTAAACATGGATTTCAAAGGTTAGAAATGTTTACAAACAGACCTGGAGGAATAGTCTAACGAACATTAATCCATTCATATAACAGTTATGGCTCTGATGTACTTCAAGCACTTCTTTTTGTTCTTGGTTTCAAGTTTAAAACACCTTTGCACCAATATACTCTTGGCAAACATCTTAATGCCACCCACACCATTGAGATACAAACAGGTATGGAAAAAATAAAGAAAGCATTTGAAAATTCTCAGTTTCTCTGGATTTCCTGAATATATTATGAGATGAGAAATGTGAAATTGTTATATTTGAGAAAAAAAAAAAAAGATTTATGTTTGTTTTATTCTGTAATGGAGTGATAACATCTCTTCCAACTAGAAAATAAAGCATGAGCATAATAATACTGTTTTCATTTGTTTTGATAAAAATTAAAATCATTATTCAGTCAAATGTTGGTTTCATCAAGTCAAATTTAAGACTTTAAGAGCTTTTTAAGACCTTAATGAAGTAAACTTTTTTCTAATGTTCAGTGGAAAATATTTTTACTTGTCCCATTTAAAAATAATAATAATAATAATTTAGTTATTTTTTAGCCACATATTTTAAATAATGTGTCAAAACAAGCAAATTCTAGTAATATACATACATTTTATTTAGCATTACTAAAAACGACAAACAAAATGTCTGAAGATGTCTGAAAATGTCCAGGCCAGTGTCCTCACCAGAATACATAAATAAATAAATACATGGGGAGCTTTTACACAAATGCTATTGTAAGGATGTAAGCAAGATAATTAAACCACACTGGTAAATATAGTTAATAATAGTAACTTTTGTTTTATTAACATTAATTGTTGGTGATTGGATGGGTGATGTTCGTCAGATTGGGAGGCTTTAGGTGAACAAAGGAAAATTAAGACCTGTAAAATAATTTAAGATCTAAAAAAACATTTATTTGTTTTAGAAATGTATGTCTTTTTAAGACCCCGCGAACACCCTGCTGTGCCCTCTAAAATTGAACATAAACATGCATAAAAACATGCCACCTTTTTTAAACAAACTGCTATATAATGAATTATGAGAATAAATATTTCTTAGTAGTTTACAAATAAAACAAAACTTGTTTTACCTAAACACTTAAAACTGCAATTCCAGAGAAGCTGAGAATTTAAGTTTTGTAAATATTGTATAAGAAAGGAAGAAAGAAAGAAAGAAAGAAAGAAAGGAAGGAAACAACAAAGAAAGGAAACAAAGAAGGAAGGAAACAATAAAGAAATAAAGTAAGGAAGGAAGGAAGGAAGGAACTAACTAACTAACAAACAAAACAACAAACAAAACAACAAACAAATGAATGAAACAATGAAGGAAGAAAGGAACGAAACAAAAAAAGCAAGGAAGGAAGGAAACAGCGAAGGAAGGAATAAAAAAATAAAACTATGAAGGAAGGTATGAACGAACAAAACAACAAAGGAATGAAGTAAGGAATGAAACAACGAACGAATGAAACAACGAACAAAACGAAAAAATAACCAAGGAAGGAAGAAACAAACGAATGAACGAACGAAACAAGAATGGAAGGAACGAACAGAAAGAAAGAAGAAAGAAAGAAAGAAAGAAAGAAAGAAAGAAAGAAAGAAAGAAAGAAAGAAAGAAAGAAAGAAAGAAAGAAAAGAGAAAAGAAAGAAAGAGCGAGCGAAGGAAGGAAGGAAGGAAGGAATGAAACAATGAACGAACGAAGGAACAAAACAAAGGAAGGAAGTAACAAAGGAATGAACGAAACAAGGATGGAATGAACAAACGAACAAACAAAACAAAAGAAAGAAAGAAAAAAGAAAGAGGAAAGGAAGGAAGGAAGGAGGAAGGGAAGGAAGGAAGGAAGGAAGGAAGGAAGGAAGGAAGGAAGGAAGGAAGGAAGGAAGGGAAAAAAAACGAACAAACAAAAGAAGTGAGTGTCTTATTAAAATACAAAAAAATAAAATAAATAATCGATGGTGTTCACGATGTTCAGAGCTTAGTTAACAAATGTGTCCACTCCTGTTGTCTCTATTTAAAAGAAAGAAAAAAAGTGACAAAAGGGTCAAAAAACCCACCTTGAATCAAAAAAATATTAAAAGTAATCAAAGCTGGAGATCTACTTGATCTCCTATAAGTATTGCAGTTTCACTTAAGGAACAGAATATGTCAAGTAGTACGATGCGCAAATATGCTTACATATAAACCTAAGCATGCAACGACCATCTCTTTTGAGGATGCTATTTATCTCCCATACAGAAGCAGATGTGCTGAATCTACAGAGAGGGAGGATGAGATAAAAAGATGAAAGGACAGCGAGTTAAAGAGGAATGGATGAAAGCTAGGTGAAGGGCTCAGGCCCGACAGGACAGGCACATGAAAGCTGGAACCCTGTGGCGTTTGAGTAGCGTTTAATTCAAGAGGGCCTTTAAACCACCCCTGAAGGCCTGAACACACATATTGAACCAGACAGGTGCACAAATTACACACATAAACCACAAATGTAAAAATATGTGGAAATATTACTCTTAAGAAAGTGCAGGAGGTCTGTTGGTATGCTTTAGCTGGTTTTCTATTTTAAACTAATGAACCCTTATGTGCTGTTGGGGATGTTTTCATCCACTCTGGGGTGATTTTGAGTCTTAATTTGACCATATTTTTTTCTGTGTTTCAACTAGCAGAATGATTTTTTGGTAGCAAATCTTATTTTGAAAAAATGCTTTGATTAAAAAAAAAAAACCTCAACGATACACTTATAGCAAATTGGCTACCCTTTTGCTATATTGGGGTGAAAACATCCACTGAATTAAACTGCTGTAAAAATGTATCAGATTAATGTTTTTTTTTCACTTGTTTTTGCATAAATCTGTTAATCAACCTCAGTCCTGATCAAAACTACTAAATTGCCTAGAAAAGTACAGAATTTTAACTCTTTAATTGCCAAATTCATAAATGATGTTGTTGATTTGGTGGAAAAAACACACAAAATGAAGTATTTTCAATATAAAAAGTAATTGTGGACTGGATTTGTTTTTACCTTTTATCAAAGGACATGTGAAACAACATTGGCTTTGATGCACTGTTTTTGATTGATGTTCATATTTTTCTCCCTAATTTAATGTTGGTGGCTGTTTTTGCCCTATTGACTTCAATTATAACCACATTTTTTTGATTACAAAACCGTTGCACCATCTAATCATGCATTTTTGATTGTTGGTGGTTTTTCCTGTTGGGAAGAGGTAAAATTTGTAATTTTTACTGTTGATCATCAGTTTTCACCATTAACCCTTTAGATAGACCTGTGCAATAAAAAAGCTTAGTTACTGGATTTTATATGGAATTTGACAGCAAATTAAAATGTGTGCATGCCTGTCTGTGAGAGTGACCTTTACGCACTTACCTTGATTTGTCTGAGAAAATCTAAATATCTCAGAACTACATGGATGAAACAACAACAAAGACTGTGTATTTATGCACCATCAAATGTGGTTATAATGGAAGTCAATGGGGCAAAAACAGCCACCGACAGTAAATTAGAAAAAAAGAATGAAAATCTAACAATGCATCAAAGTCAATGTTGTTGCTAATCGTTCACATGTCCAAGACTGTGATAAAAGGAAAAATAAATCCAGTCCACAATAACTTTTTATATTGAAAATACGTGTTTTTTTTTTTAAGGGTAGTAAATAAACCATGCACAACGATTAAAAAAATTAAATGTCAAATTTTGCTGATAACTCAAATAAACTGCCCAAAAAAAACCCTTCTTGCCTTCATTTTTTAATGTAAAATCAAATAAATCTGATGGTTAAACTTTTGAAAAGATATTAACCTGACTTAAAATAGCTTTCCTAACCTAAATAACTAAGTTAGAAACATGATTAACTTGGTTTAATAAGTTATAATTAAAATAAAAATACATGACATCATATCAGTTCTTCCATTGAAGATAACTTGTCCTGATTTACATGCAAACCAATAACCCAGCAATGCGAGTAAACTTAAGAAGCATAATGAAGCATGACCGAGTAATGAATGTGCACAAAGAATGTGAAAAAAGCATCTTACTCTCTCTCCTTCTCTGTGAGTTTGTCAGTGATGGTGTCTTTAATAGTGGAGCGGGAACCCTTGTGGATGACTGGATACCTGAGCGGAATCTGCAGGAAGCACGAAATCATCAACACCAAGTGTGCCGTGTAGCCAAGAGCCACTGCGATACTCCCATCATCCTTTGCTGCAGAGAACAAAGAAAAAGAGGAGAGGGAAATGTGAACATGGTAGTAAAAAACTTGACTGCACTGCAGATAGAACTCATTAAATAAGTCAAATGCTAAATGATATGAAGAAATCACTGAGTTAAATTTAACCATAAGAATGAAGGAGGAATAAAACTTCATTTTTCAACCAAATACTTATTTTGAGATTTAAATGTTCAGTGTGACATTGCTTTTATTGTCAATATAGAAAGAGTGACTAATAGAACAAGATGGTTGGATGGATGGAACAAATAATAAACGGATGTATGGTTAGATGGAACAAATAATAAATGAATAGATGGATAGAACAAATGATAAACTAAGGGAAGGATGAAACAAATGATAAATGGATAGATGGAACATGATAAACGGATGGATGGATGGAACAAATGAAGAACTGAGGGAGGGAGGGAACAAATGATAAATGGATAAATGGAACATGATAAACGAAAGGATGGATAGAACAAATGATAAACTGAGGGAGGGATGGAACAAATGATAAATGGATAGATGGATAGAACAAATGATAAACTGAGGGAAGGATGAAACAAATGATAAATGGATAGATGGAACATGATAAACGAAAGGATGGATAGAGCAAATGATAAACGGATAGATGGAACATGATAAACGAATGAATGATAGGACAAATGATAAACTGAGGGAGGGATGGAACAAATGATAAATGAATAGATGGATAGAACAAATGATAAACTGAGGGAAGGATGAAACAAATGATAAATGGATAGATGGAACATGATAAACGAAAGGATGGATAGAACAAATGATAAACTGAAGGAGGGATGGAACAAATGATAAATGGATAGATGGAACATGATAAACGAATGAATGATAGGACAAATGATAAACTGAGGGAGGGATGGAACAAATGATAAATTAATAGATGAATAGAACAAATGATAAACTGAGGGAAGGATGAAACAAATGATAAATGGATAGATGGAACATGATAAACGGATGAATGATAGGACAAATGAAAAACTGAGGGAGGGATAGAACAAATGATAAATTAATAGATTGATAGAACAAATGATAAACTGAGGGAAGGATGAAACAAATGATAAATGGATAGATGGAACATGATAAACAGATGGATGGAACAAATGATAAACTGAGGAAGGGATGGAACATATGATAAATGGATAGATGGAACATGATAAACGGATGGATGGATGAAACAAATGATAAACTGAGGAAGGGATGGAACATATGATAAATGGATAGATGGAACATGATAAACGGATGGATGGATGGAACAAATGATAAACTGAGGAAGGGATGAAACAAATGATAAATGGATAGATGGAACATGATAAACGAAAGGATGGATAGAACAAATGATAAACTGAAGGAGGGATGGAACAAATGATAAATGGATAGATGGAACATGATAAACGAATGAATGATAGGACAAATGATAAACTGAGGGAGGGATGGAACAAATGATAAATTAATAGATGGATAGAACAAATGATAAACTGAGGGAAGGATGAAACAAATGATAAATGGATAGATGGAACATGATAAACGGATGAATGATAGGACAAATGAAAAACTGAGGGAGGGATAGAACAAATGATAAATGAATAGATTGATAGAACAAATGATAAACTGAGGGAAGGATGAAACAAATGATAAATGGATAGATGGAACATGATAAACGGATGGATGGATGGAACAAATGATAAACTGAGGAAGGGATGGAACATATGATAAATGGATAGATGGAACATGATAAACGGATGGATGGATGGAACAAATGATAAACTGAGGAAGGGATGGAACATATGATAAATGGATAGATGGAACATGATAAATGGATGGATGGATGGAACAAATGATAAACTGAGGAAGGGATGAAACAAATGATAAATGGATAGATGGATAGATGGACGGAACAAATGATAAACGGATGAAGGAAACAAATAATGAATGTACGAAGGGATGGAACAAATGACAAACAGAGGGAGGAGTGGAATGAATGATAAACAGAGGGAGGAGTGGACGGATGGATGGACGGATGGATGGACGGATAAAACAAAAGATAAACAGATGAATGGATGGAATAAACGGGTGGATGAATGGAACAAACATGGATGGGACAGATGAACAGACGGACGGATAGATGGATGAACGGACAAACTAAATGGCAGAGCATGAATGACAGAATGAACAACAACAAATAATAGACAGACAGATATTTGTAGTATTAGAAAAAAAAAACATTTTTAATAAATGTATTAGTTCAAAAGTCACATTGTTTATACACTACAACTACTACATTCATTTCAGATGAGCTCATGATTTGTACGTTCTGGTTTAAAGGATGAGTCACAACAATTTAAGTTTTTTGTAATATTTTGTTTTATTTACCATTTTTATAAGATTTTAACAAACACAGTACAATACAAATAATAATACAAAAATAATAATAAATACAATACAAAATAATTGACATTAGCCCCATCCCACCCCCTCAAAAAAAAAAAAAAAAAAAAAAAAAAAAAAAAAAGGAAAAGAAAGAGAGAAAAAAAAACAACAACAAAGGGAGGAATCGTCTCAGTTATCAAATATATAAGTATACACATGACATATGCAGCATAAACACATTTTTTTAAAAGATGACAGTATTCACATTTCTACAAAGTCAGTGTCATGAATATATGAGTTAGAGATGAAAATTTCCAAAGGTAAAATGCTAGATTCCCAAGAGTCTTAAAATAGGTCCCCATGTGGTTTCAGCTTTTTTCTGTGAAGTTTCAAGACGTAGTCGTTCCATTTGAATGACATAAAGCAGCTCATTCAACCATCTCTTAAAACAGGGAGCCTTTGGAGACTTCCAATTAAGTAAGATCATTTTTTTAGCTGTAATCATGCCAACCATCAGGGCTTGCTGTTGGGTTGAAGGAAAAGTGTCCATTATGTTTGAATATCCAAAAATAGCCAAATTGTAGTCAGGTTGGATAGTGGTTCCATAAGCACTGGAAAACAACTCAAAGATGCTGGACCAAAACTCATAAAGAACAGGACAAAACCAAAATAAATGTGCCAAAGTCCCCTCTGTTCTACCACATCTGTCACATTTAGGAGATACAGAGGGAAAGATTTTACTTAATCTAGTTTTAGAAAAATGAAGGCGATGTAAAACTTTAAATTGAATTAATTTATGTCTCGAATTTATTGAAGCTTTTTTTATTCTTGACAGGGCTTCTTCCCAGATCTCATCAGCCACTTCTTCATTTAAATCCATGGCCCAAGCTATCTTAATGTGCTTAGTGCATATTGGAGCCTCAAAAACACGAACAAAGCTTGATATTAGGTGTCTAGTATTAGGGTTTGAGGATAGAAGTTTCTGAATAATATGACTTTCTGGTTTGTTTATAAATTGTGAGATATTTTCCTTTACATAGTTTCTAATTTGCAGATAGCGAAAGAAGTGAGACTGCGGGAGAGAAAACTTATCCTTCAGCTGTGTAAAGGATGCAAATTGATTGTCTATGTAAAGATCTCCTATGTGAGATAGCCCTTTTCTTTTCCATGCTGTAAAAGTACTGTCAATCAGGGAAGGTTTAAATGAAGGATTGTGTGAAATCGGCGTATTGACTGAAACCTTAGGTAATTTGTAAAATTTATTTATCTGATTTAAAATCCGTAACGAATTCCTTACCACAAAATTACAGCTTCCTTGTTTTTTAATTAATTTACACTCTGTAAAAAGCAATGTTGGGAGAGAGGACTCTGGCACAGATATGGCCTCGGCATAAACCCATAATGGGGAAGTCTCATATGTCACATCCTCCAGAACACCCCTTTGCCAGAATGTGAGAGCTCTGGCATTTGCTGCCCAGTAATAGTGCTTGAAAATTGGAAGGCCAAGACCTCCGCTATCTGTATTTTTTTGTAAATGGGCTTTGGCTATGCGTGGTGTTTTATAGTTCCAAATGAATGAGAGAATAATTGAATCAATTTGTTTAAAAAAAGACATGGGTAAATATATCGGGAGATTTTGAAAAAGATATAAGAACCTTGGCAGAACAACCATCTTTATCACATTCACCCGGCCAATTAGTGACAATGGGAGCAACTTCCATCTTTCAATGTTAGCTTTGATTCTGTTAATCATATCTAAGAAATTTAATTTGAATAAGTGTTTGGGGTTCTTTGGAATATTCAGGCCGAGATAGGTAAAATGATTGTTTACTATTTTAAAAGGTAAATTGTTTAAAAAAGTGTCACTTAAATTATTTGTTAAAGGCATAAATTCACTTTTTTCCCAATTAATTGAATAACCTGACAACTTACTGAAACTATCAATATAGTTGAGAATCTTAGGGATAGTAGAAACTGGATCAGAGATGTAAAGTAAAACGTCGTCAGCATATAAACTGATCAAGCTTTTGGCATTGCCAAGAGAAATACCCTGGATATGTGGATTAGTTCTAACACCTACTGCTAATGGCTCAAGTGCAATGTTAAAAAGAAGAGGGGATAGAGGGTCACCCTGACGTACTCCACGTTGCAATACGAAGGGGTTAGATCTGATGCCATTTGTCAAAACAGATGAAGATGGACGTAGATAAACTATTTTGATCCAGTTAATAAATTTGTCTCCAAATCCAAACTGCCTTAACGTTTCAAATATATACGGCCATTCAATCTGATCAAAGGCTTTCTGCGCGTCTAATGAGAGAATTGCAGCTGGTTTGTTGGTTAATTTACCTTTTGCATATAAAATATTAAGTAAAAGGCGGACATTACAGAATGAGAACCTTCCTGGAATAAAGCCTGTCTGATCTGGATGGATAATTGTAGAAATGTGTCGTGCCAGTCTATCAGCTAATATTTTAGTCAACACTTTTTGATCAAAATTTAAAAGGGCAATGGGCCTGTAATTAGCTGGATCTGTCTCAGGTTTCCCTTTTTTCAAAATTACGCAGATATTTGCATCATACAATGAATCTGGAAGTGTATTCTTCTTAATTGAGTCTTGCAGCATTCTCAGCATATAGGGGGCTAGTCTCTTGCTAAAGGTTTTAAAAAACTCACACCCAAAGCCATCTGGGCCTGGGGCTTTCCCTGAGGGAAAGGCATGAATTGCTTTTAATATATCTTCGATTAATATTTCGGATTCCAGTTCTAGTTTAGAGATCTCACTGAGCTTTGGCATGTCCAATTTTGAGAAAAAGTTGTCGTAATTTGGGTCATTGTGATTAGCTTTAGAAGTGTATAAATCTGAATAAAATTCCCTAAAACAACCATTTATTTCATCAGGATTTGTTATTAAATCACCTGTTTTTGTTTTTACCATATGAATTACTTTGTTGGCTTGTTCTCCTCTTAGTTGTCTTGCAAGTAGTTTTCCAGGTTTGTCTCCCAGCTCGAAGTGTTTCTGTTTAAGTTTGAGAAGTAGGGTACTTATCTGTCTATTTAGGATAGAATTATACTCATATTTTAATTTTAAAATTTTATTATAATCAGAATTGGATAGTGACTTTTTGTATGTTTGTTCATAGTTTGGGAGTATATTTTCAATTTCTTGCAGTCGGCTATTCAAAGCACGCTTTTTAGATGATTCGTATGAAATAATGTGTCCCCGCATTACAGCTTTTAAAGTATCCCATAAGACTGAGTCTGAGACCTCACCATTATCATTAGTTGAGAAATACTCATCCATTTTATCATTTAAGTATGACAAAAAAGTTGGATCTTGGATTAACATAGGGTTGAAACGCCAGCAATAGTTACGCTTTGGCAGAATATTTTCAAGTTGGAGCATGACAGGACTATGGTCAGATATTATTATGTTATTATATTTGGTTTTGCCGATGTTAGAAATCAGTTCAGATGCTACAAGAAAGTAATCGATTCGAGAATATGATTTATGCACGTGTGAGTAAAACGAGTAGTCTCTATCCGTTGGATGTTGAAGCCTCCAGATATCAACTAGATTTCTAGATTTAATTAAATTATGAAGCATTTGCACTGAAGTAATCGTGGGTGGTGGTTTTGTAGAAAGTCTATCCATATATGGGTCTAAGTAGCAATTAAAATCACCACCTATTATAAGGTTTGTGGTATTTGTGTCTGGAATTATGCTAAATATTTTCCGAAAAAAATTTGGGTCATCAAAATTGGGACCATAGATGTTGAGTAAAGTTATGGGGAGCGAGTTGATATGACCGATCACCATTATAAACCTTCCCTGAGGATCAGCAACCATTGATGAGAGGCGAAATACCACAGTTTTGCGAAAGAGAATAGCTACACCTCTAGCTTTAGCATTAAACGGGGCCTGATATACCTGAGATATCCAGTTAGCTCTGAGTCTACATTGGTTGGCAGCATTAAGATGGGTTTCTTGCAGAAACATTATATCGGCCTTAAGTGATTTCAGATGTGCAAAAACCCTGCTCCTTTTAATTACATGACCGAGCCCTCTCACATTCCAAGAGACTATATTCATGGTTTGATTATTAGTAGTCATCTACCCTTTAAACAGTAGAAAATGAAACACTGAGGCGAGACGACTCCTCCCCCTCTCCGAAGAAAAAAAACAAAACAAAAAAAAACAAAAAAAAAAAAAACAAAACAAAACAAAAAAAAAAACATATAGAAACTCGAACAAGTGGAACTTTTCACGACTTCGAACAAAGTCCAACAACCCTCCCCCGTAACAGGCTTCCCCAACATGAAGCACTACATCCTTTCTTGGACTGGAGAACACCATTCGCATGGAGGTGACGATATATCCCAGCTCCGGTGGTTCCGTTCCGCTCCATTACCACGTTTCTGATAATAATGAGGCCGTCCCCATTAATGTATAATGTACGTCATCTTAGTTAGGCCGAAACAAGACTTACTCGGCAGCATTAAAAAGTACCTTGATTGTGATATCAGCGTTGTGTATGATCCTCTATCTTAGCCTGGATGTCACATATTTAGCCGCCTCTGCAGGGTCTGAGAAGGTCACGAGCTGTCCATTGTGCTGAAAGCTGAGGCGCGCAGGAAAACGGAGACTGTGTGACACTTTTAACTCTCTGAGCTCTCCCATCACATCACCAAATGATCTCCGTAGCTCCATCACTTCTGCGGTATAATCCGGAAATATGAATATCTTGTGACCGTTGTACTCTAGAGTGCGATCGCGACGGAGCCGGAGGATCAGTTCTTTTTCTTGATAGAAATGGACACGGGCGATGATGATGCGGGGCCTTTCTCCCTCCGACGGCCTTGGTTTGAGCGCGCGATGAGCGCGGTCAATAATTAGTGGGCTTTGAAAGTGGGATTCACCAAGTAGTTTTGGAATAAGTGTCGCAATAAACTCAGTCGGTCTCCCTTTCTCCTCTCCTTCTGGAACTCCAATTATTTTAATATTATTTCGCCGAGATCGCCCTTCTAGGTCGTTGACCTTAGCTTTGAGATTTTTGTTAGATTTCTGCAGGTCCGATACAGCCGTTTCAAGAGAGTGCAGTCGGCCATCGTGATCCAGCGCCTGAGATTCGACAGCCTCTACTCTTTCCGAAAACTCCCGCACCGTCGTCTGGAGAGATCGAAAGTCTTCCTCAAACTTGTCAAATCTCTCATGTATAGTTGCAAGAATCTTGTTTGAAATCTTTTCCCACGCAGGAGGTATGTCTCCGTCGACGGTTGTTTGGCTGATGGTGGGGTTAGCTTCCTCGTGGCTGGCTGCTAACTGACCAGAGCTTTTTGAGGCTTTTGGTTGCTTTAAGGGCATTCTCGTGTATCAAAATATAGACCGAGTAGTGAAAAAACAGTTCAATTAGATATTCAGAAAGCAAGG
Organism: Danio aesculapii; assembly: GCF_903798145.1. Lineage (NCBI taxonomy): Eukaryota > Metazoa > Chordata > Actinopteri > Cypriniformes > Danionidae > Danio > Danio aesculapii. Next base: position 32,214,939 of record NC_079444.1, read on the forward strand.
ATATATAGTTAGAGTTGAAGACGGCTAATTTCTTTAAATTGTAAAGTTGGTGTGGAGGAGCTCAGCAAAACACGTCTACTCCATGCAATCCTCTATAGCGCCCCCCCCAACAATTTAAGTTAATTCTCTCCAATCTGAAGTTATAAATCATTGGCCATTTGTTAAGTCAATGCTAGTTCATGAAGGTCTCCTGAGGGCCCTTAAGTTACAGGGAGCCGCATAATAACCTAATACCACGCAAAACTTGAGTTCACCTCAGCGATACCCTTTCCTGATGGGGTCAAAGGCATCACCAGAGGCTAAAACCTACCCTGAAAACAAGGATCGGCTAATGTTAGTGTTCGGTCTTTAAATGTGTATAATAACACTCCGACGTGTACATTTCCTAAATAATTATATGCAATCTTAAATCACTCTGATGGGCCCCATTACTGTCTGAACGACAACCTTTCTAGGCATTTCAGGCAAATTCAAATAAAACCCCCAAATTCCAAGTAAAAAACATTTGGTTGCTAAGCAGCTGGAAGGACAAATGGTCAACTTGTTATTACATGTAAAAAGATTTTATTTATCTTAAAAGTGGCTGTAAAAAACACTTCCTGTGCTTTGTCATAAATGTGTGTTCATAGTTGAGACACAACCCTTACCACACTTCAGCTAACAAAAGGCTTCCAGGTTAGAACAGACTAATTTTTCTAGTCAAAAACAACACACTGTGGAAAGACCATATTACTTAAGGGAGATTTATTTTGTATAATAAATTATATCTGTATAGTAGAGCAGAATGATTCTGTATTCTGAATCACAAACTCCCTAAATAAGCTCACTAAAAAAAATCATCATAGCTCTCCAATGATGCTAAATAGAAAATTAATCCTTTTTTATTATGCTAATTGTTCAACTTTATTTACAAAAATATTTCATTCGAATATAATAATTAATGATTTATTGACTTTAATGATTGGATTATTGGATTGGAGGATTGGACTGGATGGAGTAAACTGGATGGATTAAATAAATGGATGTATTGGATTGAATTAAATTGAATGGAATTGGATGGGATTGGATTGGGTTGGAGTGGATAGATTGCATAGAAGGATTGGATTGATTAGATTAATTGATTGGACTGGGTGGATTGCATGGATTGGATGGGTGGGTGGGTGGGTGGATGGATGGATGAATGAATGGATGGGTGAATGGATGGGTGAATGGGATGAGTGGACTGGATAGATTGCATGGATGAATTGGATTGATTAGATTGATTGGATTATTGGATTGGAGGATTGGCCTGGATGGAGTGGACTGGATAAATTGCATGGATGGATTGGATAAATGAATGTATTGGAGTGGATTGAATTGGATGGAATGAGTTGGATAGGACTGGATTGGATTGGATCGAGTGGACTGGATAGATTGCATGGATGGATTTGATTATTGGATTAGAGGATTGGGCTGGATGGAGTGAACTGGATGGATTGCATGGGTGGGGTTGGAAAAATGGATGTATTGGATTGGATTGGATTGGATTGAATTGAATTGAATTGAATTGAATTGAATTGAATTGAATTGAATTGAATTGAATTGGATGGGTTGGGTTGGGTTGGGTTGAATTGGATTGGATGGAGTGGACCGGACAGATTGCATATATGGATTGGATTGATTGCATTATTGGATTGGACTGGATGAATTGCATGGATTGGATGAATTGGATGGATGGATCGGATTGGATGGATTGTAAAGATGGATGGATGGATGAGTGGACGGATGGATGGATGGATGGATGAGTGGATGGATGAGTGGATGGATGGATGGATGGATGGATGGATGGATTGCATGAGTGGATGGATTGGATGAGTGGATTGGATTGGTGGAATGACAAATGATACATTGAACAATATAACAAACAAATTAACTACAGACTGCTGGCTGGCTGAATGAATGAATGGGCAGACAGATGGACGGATGGATGCACAAATGAATGACAGATGGATGATGGATGGATGGAGGAAAAAATTACCTAAAGAACAACTGATGGATTGAACAAGATATAACATCAGCGAATAATTTAGTCATAAGTTTATGCAGGAACTGCAATAAATTTACAACTTTTATGTGTATAAATAGTTTTTTTTTTGTTTGTGTTTTTTAAATATGCCAAGTTAAAGCCACATGAATATGTGAAGGCCAGCACATGCATGTATGTGAATATGTGTGTCCTTGCGTGCGTGGTTCAACCTGGCTCCCATTAACCTCTTGCTTCCTTTGAAGTCAAGCCTCCCTGCCTGAAAAAAGCCAAACCTGATTCTCTGCGACACATACAGTGCTGCCTAAAGGACACATGGGAAATGAGATGAATAACAGCCAGCACAACAAAGGACATCACTTGTGGGCATCAAACACAATTCATTCCCCCTATTAAAAAAACCCATAAGGCTAACTATAGGGATGTGGGAGATGAATGCCCTAATAAAATACTTTTCTCTTCTACAATGTGAGAAGTCAGAAGGTCCAACCACGGGTTTGTGCTGAATAACTGACTCGCTCGCAACCACAAGCTGAAGGTTTTCCTGATCAGAAAAGCATGATTGATTGATGGCCTGGAGCCTGTGATCTACAGCCAGACTGAAGAAGGCCAGAAATGAAGGGAATTACAGCCAGTCAAGCAGAACCGACCAGAAGTTCAAGATGAGTCTAGATCGGATTCTTGATGGGGGTTTTGGTCAATTCAGAGAGTGACAGCAAATCAACGCAGAGAAAGCAGACACTTTAATATTGATGGCTCTGCACAAATACAATTTTTGATCAACTGCCACTTCAAAGTTACTTGGTCATTTTTATTTGACTATTTGTTTTTGCTGATATACAGTTAAAGTCAGAATTATTAGACAGTATGTCTGATAGTAACTTGTCTAATTACCTTGTCCTGCCTAGTTAACCTAATTAACCTAGTTTAGCCTTTATATGTCCCTTTAAGCTGTATAGAAGTGTCTTGAAAAATATCTAGTCAAATATTATTTACTGTCATCATGACAGATAAAATAAATCAGTTATTAGAAATTATTTATTAAAACTATTATGTTTAGAAATGTGTTGAAAAAAATATTATCTCTATAAATTGGGGAAAAAATAAACAGAGGGAATAATAATTAAGGGGGGCTAATAAATCACTCAGGGTTAATCTAGTTAGCTAAATCTAAAAGCATAACATTTTAAGTTTATTTGTTTTTATTTAGATGCTAATTGAAAAAATAACCAAAACTTTTTTTCTCATTTTCACTTTGATTAAACAAAAGTAAAATTATTTAAATTAGTTTACATAGAAAAGTTAAAACTAAAAATTAAAACAGAAAGATCTTAAAAATCAACATCAATTTAAACTATTATTAAAAACTAAAACAGTTACTCAATGGCATTCAAAATAACACTGATACAGTACAGTAAATATTTATATGCAGGGCTTAAAATTGCGACCATTTTGGGAGAATTTGTGCGACTGCATATAATAGTTGTAGTGCGACCTGCTTTAACTTTTTTTTTTTCCTGATACATATATCTTACAATGGTTTATATTAGCTGTCAATTACACAATGCTTTCTGCTGTGAGAAGACAGGGAGCTTTTATGACAGTGGGATATGCAAATAGTTGAAGTCTGAGGAAGACGCATTGAAATGTAGGCTACACAGGTTTGCAAACCCAAGTTACAAATAATGGCGCTGATGATATCGAAGCATGGATGGAAGCATGGATGGAACCACGGATGGAAGCATGGATGGATGCATGGATGGATACATGGATGGATGGATACATAGATGGATGGATGGATACATGGATGGATTGATTGATGGAAGAAGATGCAATGAAAACTAGGCTACACAGGTTTGCAAGCCCACCTACAGTTACAAATAATGGCGCCGATGATATTGATCATGGGGTGAATGTTGATTCGCTAGTCGAGAGCGTGTTTTTGAAAAGAGTGCTGAAAGTATTGGAGTGGATCAGCTGTTTAACGGCCTGAATCTCTATGCATTGCATTCACTGTGCTTTCAACGCAAATGGCTGCTAAATGTAAAATTAACACTGTATACATCATCACCAAAGAAGCTCGACTGCGGTAAATTAGTTATTATACAATTTGCAGTGGTGCTCATTAATTTTTTGTGGGTGCACCTAAATGTCTATGTTGATCTAAGAGCCAATCACACAGCAGAAATGTGCAACAATCGGAATCTAAAAGTGTGTTGATATCGAATTTTTGGCCACCGAGATGTAGAGATTCAAGATGTATCGAATTTTCGAGATGCATCGAACTCGATACATTCCAGATCAAATTTTCAGCCACCAAAAAGTCATCAGCCGAAAATATGTTATGCCATTAAATGGGCGCTCTAATTTTTGGTGGTATCAGTCATTGTTGGGTTATTCTTTTAAATCTGGAAGCCTTAACAACTCAAAATATAGATCGTTATCAATCAATATGAAAAATAATTATCGTGATTGCATTTCTGCCATATCGCCCAGCCCTACAAAATACTAATACAAAAACTGACCAAAAACGATGACCAGAAAAAATATATAACAGAAGCTGAAGCTTCCAATCAATGCAGAATTTATATTAAACTGCCAAGTTCCAAACTTACCTTGAAAGTCTTCAGAATTGGGCAGTTTGACGCCGCAAATGACATAATCGTTCTGATTGTTCTGCAAACAGAAAAAGGAAAGAGCAGAAGAGCAGCGGTGAGCACAGCATTCTGGAAACAAGCATCAGATCCTTCATTTGTTTGGCTGAGGACATTCTGGTCTGACTGCGGTTTTCTGCTCATTCTCCGTGGCTTTATTTTGTAAACTGATTTGACTGGCAGAAGGCACTGAACAGTAGTTCTAGATCTGCATGAAAGCCAGTAACGCCAGAGTCCACAAAGATCTCTGACCACGAACATTCCCAGCATGCCTCGCGCTCCAGCCATCAGCACAACATGAGATGGCTTGATGTTGTGTGTCTGTGTGTTTGTGTTGAAGACTCACCACATCAATGGGATAAATGTAGGAAAGCTCTGATATGAGCTGCCGGCAGCGGAAGGTGAGCTGAGCTTTAGACTTCAGGAACAGCTCTCTGTTGAAGAACAAATGCAAGAAATGTAACTTTATTTATTTATTTTTTTTTTACATAGCACTTAAATCAGCTATAAACAAAGACATTTATCATTATACAGAAAAACAACAACAATACTAACTAATTAAAATAAAACCGGGTTGGGTCGATAGACAATGCCATCACGATGCTGAGCTGGCAGCAGCAACCCGCTCGCAAAAAATACAAACGTAGGCCCCGTTTACACTAATACGTCTTAGTTTTAAAATGGCATTTTAGAATGAAAACGATCCACGTCCACAATGGCGTTTCATCGAGCATTTCTAAAAAAAGATCTCCGTCCACACTATACTACTGAAAACGCACATCATGTGACCACACACACATAAACACACACACACACTCTGTCATGCGCTGCAGTGTAGGCTTTGCGCGCATCTGACTCTGAGCTCCAGCAGTCACCCCAGAGAGCAGTGCACGTCAGACAGATTATCAAGGATGTACCGCTGGATGGCGTCTCACTATAGTTGTTAAACATAATAGTTAATTAATCTTGTCTCCATCTAACGACTTCGGTCTTTTGAATCTATAAGGTAACGTGTCACAGCATCAGTACACTGATTTAATCTTTCGCTTTTCATGCTTGTACGTGGTAATTTTAGTGAAAACCTCAGATGCTGTTGGTTGGTTGCTGTTGGTTGTGCACCTTTTTTGCCAAGTTTGTCAACGCCATTATAACGACACAGATCACTCTGCCTATTCATGCCAGAGTCCTGCGGAAAAGGTGATTGACAGGTGGTAACTTGTGTGTAACTTATCTTTATTTACGATTTGGTTACGGGTAAAACTAAAACCAAATAATTAATTCGTTTTTTATTAATTAATAATTCATAAATAATTAATTCACCGCCGCCTATACGACGATGATGCCATCATCAATCACGATGTATGACATTAGACATCATATGATGCCAAATTGGTCGACATCGCCCAACCCTAGGTACAAATCTTTATTTATACTCTTATTTTTCATATCTTACATAATATAAATATACAGTAAATTATGCTAAGTATAACAGGCATACAATGTTAACAATAATACTAATAATACTATTAATAATAAGAAGAAGAATATAGTAGTAGAAAAAGAAGAAGAATGAAAATAATAATAATGTCAGACAAATAAAAGATTAATATAAAATTTCGGTAACACTTTATTTTGATGGTCCATTTGAGTATTAGTAGACTGTCTGCTTAATATCTGTTGATACTGCTCCTTCAACAGACATTTAACTGACTATAAAAAACTTTGCAAGTACATGTCAACCTAACCTAACAGTCCACTTATAATCTAGTGAGAATTAGTTGGCATGTAGATGCTATGTAATTTAAATTCAACAAACGGACCATCAAAATAAAGTGTGACCAAAATTTCATATATTTTTTTTTATTCACAATACAATATAAATAGAGACATACATGATAATAAAGTAATTAGAATAATTAAATATTACTCATATTTCATAATCTCTCATTAAATATTATTTTAAAAAATGCAAAAATACATAAATAAATGTGTGTATGTAATATTCAAGGAAACTCAGACATTGACTACAAAATTAGGACCAAAGTTTAAAAAAATAATTAAAAGTTTGAAACTTGAAGTAACCACTAAAAATAACTCCTTCCTTTTGTATATATTTTATACGTGAATCTAAGAAAAAAATGAACCTGACTTCAACTGTGACTTTAGGTTTCAATAGTCTATAAATACAATTTAAGGCCAAAGAAAGTGACAAATTGACAGAGAAGAGAGCGAAAAGAAAGAGGTTGAAGAAAGAAGAATTGACTGCAATGTTTAAATTACTGTAGCAGCAGGAAGTTCTCTGTGCTAATGAAGCTCAGCACCATCTACTAACAGTAATCAAGTATTAGTAAGAGCTACTCCATTATCATGACTGCCAAATTACAATGAACTTCCTCTGCTCTGACCCCATTTTCATCATCGTCGTCATCATCATCATCATCATCATCATCATCATCATCATCATCATCGTTGTCGTCTTTTTCCATCATCCTCTTCTTCTTCTTCATCATCATCATCTTTGTCTTCTTCATCATATTATTCATTATTATTATCATCATCAACATCTTATTATTTATTACATTATCATCTTATTTATAATCATCTTCATCTTCTTAAATCATTTTCATCTTTTTCTTCATCAACATATTATTTTCATCATCATATTCATCATCATCGTCCTCCTCCTCTTCTTCATCATTCTCTACTTCATCATTGTCATTATCTTCTTCACCTTTTTCATCATCATCATCTTCATATTTGTCTTCATAATCATCATCATCATCATCATTATCATATTATTAATCACCATCATCATATTATTCATCTTCATCATTTTCACCATCATCCTCATAATCACCATCATCTTTATCTTCTTAATCATCATCTTATTCATCATCATCATCATCATGCTCTTCTTCATCACCCTTTTCTTATCATCGTCATTATCTTCTTCACCTTATTATTCATCATCATCTTCATCATCAATTATTCATTCTATCATCATCATATTATTATTATTATTATTAATCATCATCAACATCTTATTAATCATCTTCACCATTATCATCATCATCATGCTCTTCTTAATCATCCTCTTATCATCGTCATCTTCTTCTTCACCTTATTATTCATCATCATCTTCGTCTTTATCATCAATTATTCATTCTATCATCCTATTCATCATCATCATCATCATCATCTCCATCTTTCTCATCATAATTAGCATCATCATCATCATATAATTAATATTTTTCATTATCATCATTTTCTTTGTCTTCATCATCACCATCTTCATCTTCTTTAATCATCATCATCATATTCTTCTTCATCAACATATTTTCCTCAACCTCCTCCTCCTCTTCTTCATTATCCTCAACTTCATCATTGTCATTATCTTCTTCACCTTATTATTTGTCATCAACTTCATCTTTGTCTTTTTCATCATCATCATCGTTATATTCATTTTCATCATAATATTATTATTATTCATTATCATCTTTATTTATAATCATCATCATCTTCCGTCATCATCATATTATTATTCATCATCAACATCATCTTATTAATAATTTTCATAATTTTCACTATTATCATCATCATCATCATCATCATCTCTACCTTCTTCTTCATCATCATCATCATATTCATCAACATCATCATGCTCTTCCTATCCTGGTCATCATCATCTTCCTCACCTTATTATTCATCATCATCTTCGTCCTCATCATCACATTATTCATTCTATTATCAACAACTTCATCATCATAATATTCATTATCATCATCTTCATCATCTTATTATTATTATTACTCATATTCACCATTTTCATCATCATCATCACCTCCCTCTTTTTCATCATCATCATCTTCATCCTCAACACATCAATACCTCAGAATGGCCACAAAAAACCCAAGATCTGTCTAGGTCTGCCAGTGCCAGGGGTTGAGAAAATGTTGACTTTTCATGTTGAGCGTTCAGCTACTGCGTTCTGCGACTCCAGGAGGAAGATGAAGAGTAATGATGGAGCGTAATGTGGTGTTCATTTACAGTCTCTAACAGGAAAGGAAATAATGATGAGGTTTGAAGGATCGACCTTCCATGTGGGTCCAGCCGGCCTGCTCTACACCACTACCCAAATCTCCATCCCACCACTGCTAAACTGTGAACATAACTGGATCCGTCTTTACTGGAAGTGGCTCTCTAATGTGCCAAAAAAAGCAGGAGATGCGAATCTACTCCCAGAGACAGCTGTCTGAATGTGTGTGGCTCTGTGGCGGTCGTTTAAAAGGGATGAATTCAGATGTGTATTTATTTATATTTTTTAAATGTATTCCACATTTAAAGGATAATTTCACCAAATATTACATTTCTTTTTTCTGTTGAACACAAAAGAAGATCATCTGAAGAATGTTAGAACTTCTATGGTATTCTTTTCCTACCATGGGTACTAGTTTTTAGTATTATTGTAACATCAAATTTTTTAACTTTCTGTTTATCTGACCTCTCCACTTGTTAAGTGTGATGTCACTCAAAGCCGCTTCCGGGTCCAAGTGCTATATCAAACTGTATGGGGAGACTCATCAAATGGTAATAATAAGGGTTTACAAAGCGATGTAATACTCTTCAAAATAGTGCTCGCAATATATTTGTTCATGCCTAACATCAAATGGCCAAGTATTTTAGTAATATATTTTTTTCTTATAAATTGTTTAAATATTGGTATTTGTGATGCTGCAAGTCCAGAGACCGATGTGTACACCATTATTTTATAGAAAATTCTATTTAATGTGTAATATGACTAAAAATTGGCCATAAACGAATATTTTCTCAATTCAAATGAGTAGCGACTCGGACCCGGAAACAGTATTCCATATGTCACCGATACGTCACGTCTTAACAAGCAGATTGCCTGTCTTGACTATGTTTGGGATTGGGATTCTGCTTTGTACGCATTTAACTTTGTAAATAGTGTTGTAAAGACTACTTTGTCAAATCTATTAAGTCGCCATTTTGTTTACCTGAGGGTTTCTTCAGGTTTTACCAAGTCAAATTTAAGACTTTAAGACCTGTTTAAGACCATTAAGAATGAAATTTCAGAATTATACAGGGCTGAATGCTAAGAACATTTAATGGTCTGGGGTTCTTTTCCGAAAACCATCGTTAGCCAACTAAGTTCACAAGTTGCGTCGTTAGAAACATAGTTTGTTGATTTGGCATTTCCCAAATCCATCGTTCCAATGAACATTCTGAAACTGCATCGCAAACTTGTACGCTTGCAACTACAACTCCAGTTATGCTTTAGTTAGAAGCATAGCTCCTGATTGTGTTCTATTCCCAGTTATCCCCCTATGCCCTATTCCTTTCAACCGCTCCAAAATTTTAACTTTGAATTTTTTTTTTTTAAAAGTGGATCGCAACTTTGAAGGGGAAAAGTCCGTCTTCTGTTGAACACAAAAGAAGATTTCTTGAAGAATGCTGGAAGCTGGCAGCTTATATACATGGTTTCCGCTACATTCATTTTTCCATGGCGGGGCGCCACACCAAAATTCATCCCGCCACGGCTACATTACAGCTTCTCATTCAAAACATTTTATTTTTTTAATAGCGGGTAATAATCACACCAAAACGTATTAAAAGGTAGGTGAATTACAACAGCGCAAACTTTTCTGTAACTGTAGTAGTGCTGTGCGTTATTTGTTTAACCCTTTAAGGTTACGTGCTGACTGACTGACTCACTGACAGGTGCGTGAGGCCAGCAAACACGATGTATAGCCGTTTCACTTTACTTCAGGACGCATTAATATCGCTCTGTAGGTCTATTAGAGACATTCATAAAAATTCCTAGCAAATCTAATAAATGCTGGAGACATACTCGTTACATAAACGCACTAAATCGCACTTCAGCAGCGTTTATTTGAGAGCACACAAGAAGATCTGCGCGCTCTTGAATCGGCTTATATTTGAGGGGGCGTGCAAGAAGTTTTGTGCACAAGCAAAATTAATCGGCGTGCAAGCAAAGAGATTGGCATGCTCGTAGGCTATTACATAAATGCGATCTCGACTTATAATACTGCGCTCACGACATTCGTCATTGAAATAACGCCACAGATAGTTGGTAGATCTGTGTAAAAAAAAAAGGCCTGCTGCCAGAGCTGGAAAAAAAATCCTAGAGGAAACACTGTATATATTTCCTACAATGGGTACCGGTTTTAAAGTAAATTCACAACTTTGGGAGGGAAAATAATAGCATTTAAGTGATAATTCAACTTTTTTTCTTCTGTTGAACATAAAAGCAGAATTTTTTGATGAACGTTGGAAGTTGGTAACTTCTATAGTATTTTTTTCCTACCATGGGTACCAGTAATAAAGTAACTTTGCAACTTTGGAGGAGAAAAAAATAGCAACTATTCCTAAAAAGACTAATATCAATCTATAAGTCTGCATTACCAAAGTCTGGTGCACCAGACAAGACCGAGAAACACCGTCAGACATTCAAAAAGCATTATTTCACAGGTCAACCCACTGTGTGTGACCCTCAGGTCGTGTCAAACCCATCAGCACTGGCACAACACCATCTGCCTAATGTCACACCGATCCACCAATACATCCCGCATGGCCTCAAAAATGCTCAGAAAAGCATCAGGATGAAGGAGCCGCCCCTTCTGCGGTCCATCATCCTTAATGCCAGACAGATGTGAGACCACTGGACTAGAGGCGAGGGAGAACGAGGGATGAAAACGAGAGAAGAGAGGGATGCATAATTGCAGGTTGCCAAAAGCTCACCTTTTGGCAGTGCATTCCTTCTGCAGGTCGGTCAAAGTGGCTCGTTCAGACTCCAGATCCTGCTGTTTGGTGGATGACGCCTCTTCTGGAGAGACAGGTGGAGAGAAGAAAAGGAGGAGGTGAATGAACAGGTAGACTTATGTATGTGTGTGTGTGTTTGTACAGGTGCGAAGGTGTGTCTCGTTTTAATGGCAGTCTATTAAATTGTACTGCCGCAAAACATAGTCTTTCATCATTGGAAGAACATTTCTTCTACAGGCGAAATAAAACTAATTGAGAACCAAAAAATGCTTGTAGGGTTTTTTTTAAGTAAATGTAAATGCTCAGTGTTATAATAAAAAGGACAAGACTGTATAATCAAAAACACTCCTTGAAACTTGAATTATGTATGATCGGTGAAAGCAAGATAAGGCATGCTTAGATTACAAAATGTGTATAATGATGCATTTTTATGATGTCATACTTGTTTATAATTGGACTTGAACATGTTTGTTGGATATGTGACCCGATGAACTTGTATAAAAGTGCACACATACACAGACACACACACACACACACACGCAGACACACACATGCAGACACACACACGCAGACACACACGCAGACACATACGCAGACACACACGCGCACACACACAAAATATTGTGTTTACATTTAACATCTTTACATTAATATTAAAACTATTTGCATTTCGCTGGAGGTTTAGAATTGTAATATTTTAAAGAATGACAGTTGCAATGTAGAGTTATTTTTACACTAATGCTAAATTGGTTTGCACATTTGGTTGTTTGTTTTGCCTTACAAATTATCAATCACTCAACCTTATTTATATAGCACCATATTACAACCAGGAGGCTGCCCAAAATGCGTTACTGTATTAAAACAAACAGTAACTGATTACTCCACAAAGAAACGCCAACTGACCCAGCCGAGGCTCGAACAAGCGACCTTCTTGTTGTGAGGTGACAGTGCTAACCACTGAGCCACCTTTCAAATTATAAAAAAATTAAAAATCATAAAAAAATATATATACAGTTGAAGTCAGAATTATTAGCCCCCCTTTAAATATTTCATAATGATGTTTAACAGAGCAAGGAAATTTTCACAGTATGTCTAATAATATTTTTTCTTCTGGGAAAGTCTTATTTGTCTTATTTATTTGTTAAATTTTACGGTCAAAATGATTAGCCTCTTTAAGTTATAATTTTTTTTTATTCGATAGTTTACAGAACAAACCCTTGTCATACAATAACTTGCCTAATTACCCTAACCTGCCTAGTTAACCTAATTAACCTAGTTAAGCCTTCAAATGTCACTTTAAGCTGTATAAGTGTCTTAAACAATATCTAGTCAAATATTATTTACTGTCATCATGGCAAAGATAAAATAAATCAGTTATTAGAAATGCAATCTTTTCTCCGTAAAACAGAAATTGGGGAAAAAAATAAACATGGGGCTAATAATTCTGATTTCAACTGTGTGTGTGTGTGTGTGTGTGTGTGTATATATATATATATATATATATATATTTTTTTTTTTTTTTTTTTTTTTTTTTTCATCGACTTGTCACTTTATATTTATTTGTCAATAAATATTCTACAATTATTTTCTATACATATTTGTACTTGTATATTAGAGTTTCTGTAGGTTTCACCAAGACAAATTTAGAACTGTTATGAAGCGGACAGGAGACAGAGGTAAGGAAACGTTAGGGTGTTTATTGAATGACAACAAGGAGCACATGAAGGATAGCCAGGAGGATCAGGAATGATGTTGGGGTCTTTTCCTCCGTGGCTGGGTAACAGGAATACACGAGGATGGACAGCACACACCAGATACAGCTGACAGAGGATGACACAGACTTGGAAGGACTGGAAGACAGGACGATTCGGGAGGACCAGGAAGACTAGGAGGAATACAAAGAGAACAGGTAAGTAAATCGTTTGTTTAGCTGAGGATGACTACGCTGAGTGGTCGCTCAGTTGTCCGCTTTCGTCGAGACGAGCCCGGACAATGAGCGACTGGAGTGCTGTGCTTTTATCTGGTGCTCGTGAATGTGATGCAGCTGTGTGCTCATTAGAAGTCAGGTGATGGTGATCTTCGTGAGTGGGGGTCGTGAGAGCCTGACCAATCCATGACAGTACCCCCCTCCCCCGGGGCCCGCTCCTGAGGGCCGACACCTCCGACGCCGTGGTGGTCTCCCTCTGCCTCTAGGCGCTGGGAACTCAGGGTGGCTCTCATGAAACTCCACCATGAGACTAGGATCGAGAATATCAGCTCTGGGAACCCATGTCCTTTCTTCGGGGCCGTACCCTTCCCAGTCCACCAGGTACTCCAACTGGCCACCACGACGTCGGGAACGCAAGATCTCCTTCACTGCGTAGACGGCTCCTTCTTCTAGGAGCAGTGGAGGAGGGGGTTCCTCTTCGTGGTCAGGCTCTGTGGAGGGAAGAACAGGATCGTGATAGGGTTTCAGGAGTGATACGTGGAATGTAGGGTGAATACGGTAGTGAGAGGGTAATTGTAGTTTGTAGGTGACGGGGTTAACCTGTTCCACGATGGTGAAGGGACCAACAAATCGGGGACTTAACTTGCGAGAGGGCAGTCGCATGCGTATGTCCCGGGTGGATAGCCACACCTTTTGTCCGGGTGTGTATCTGGGTTCTTCAGACCTTCTTCTATCGGCGGTTACCTTGCTTCGACGGACTGCCCTCTGCAGATGTTGATGAGCCTCGTCCCAGACTCTCTCGCTCTCCCCGGAACCAGTGATCCACTGCGGGGACATCAGATGGTTCGCCATCCCAGGGAAAGAGCGGTGGTTGGAAGCCCAGGACGCACTGGAATGGCGTGAGTCCGGTGGAGGGTTGCCGCAGTGAATTTTGGGCATATTCTGCCCAGCCCAAATACTGGCTCCAGGAGCTCTGGTGACCACTGCAGAAGGTCCTCAGGAACCGTCCCACCTCCTGAATCTTCCTCTCTGTCTGCCCGTTGGTTTGGGGATGATATCCAGAAGAGAGGCTGACGGCCACACCTAGGAGCTTGAAGAAGGCTTTCCATAGACGTGAGATGAACTGTGGACCTCTGTCCGACACAATATCTTCTGGAATACCAAATGACCTGAAGACTTGATTAAAGATATTGTCGGCTGTTTCAAAGGCTGTGGGAAGACCTTTCAGAGGGATTAGTTTGACAAACTTTGAGAATCTATCTACTATGACTAGAATACAGGTATTACCTTCTGACGAAGGGAGATCAGTGATAAAGTCCACTCCTAGGTGTGACCAGGGACGGTTCGGAATCGGCAAGGGATGGAGCTTTCCAGCGGGTAGATGACGTGGGCTCTTGGATTGGGCACAGTCCTTACAGCCCTGAACATATTGCCTCACATCCCTTGCCATGTTTGGCCACCAGAATCGTTGGGATACTAGCGAGAGAGTATTGTTGATCCCTGGATGTCCAGTGCCTAGCGAGGTATGTAAGGAGTGGATCAGATCTACCCGGTGTTCAGGTGGTATGAACTGCCGATGAGGAGGGCATCCCGGCGGAGCAGGGGCTTCCGGAGTGGCAACGACTGGAGGAGCGTTCCAGGTGATCGGACAAATGGAGATGTGTTCGGGAAGAATCTTCGTTGGGAGTTCTTCATGATCGTGATGCTCGTGTAAACGAGAGAGAGCGTCTGCTCTTAGATTCTTGGGTCCTGGACGATAGGAAATGGAGAAATCAAAACGTGAGAAGAAAAGTGACCATCTGGCTTGACGTGGACATAGTCTCTTGGCCTCTTTGATATATTGGAGGTTTTTGTGATCTGTGATCACCTGGAACGGATGTTTGGCTCCCTCCAACCAGTGACGCCACTCCTCCAAGGCTAGCTTGATTGCTAGCAGCTCCCTGTCTCCTATGCTGTAATTCTGCTCCGCCGGGCTCAACTTCCGAGAGAAATAGGCACAGGGATGCAGTCGGGGCGGTGTATCATGATGTTGAGATAATACTGCCCCGACGCCGGTGGTGGATGCGTCCACTTCCACCACGAAAGGAAGATTTGGGTCAGGATGAGTCAGGAGTGGGGCCCTTGTGAACTCCTTCTTAAGAAGGCGGAAGGCTGCGGCTGCTTCTTTGGTCCACTCCAGTCCTTTGGGTTTACCCTTGAGGAGATTAGTGAGAGGTGATGTAATCCTGCTGTAGTCCTTGATAAACCGTCTATAAAAGTTAGCAAACCCAAGAAACCTCTGGAGCTCCTTAATGGAAGTGGGTTCTGACCAGGATAGAACAGCCTCAATTTTCTTCCCATCCATACGTATACCGGTTTGATCAATGATGTATCCCAAGAAATGAATCGACTTCTGGTGGAATGAGCATTTCTTCTCCGCTTTGAGGTAGAGGTGATGTTCTCTCAATGTGTGTAGGACCTCCGCAACGTGTTGGCGATGTTCGGCCTCACTCCGGGAGTAAATGAGGATGTCATCTATGTACACTATTACAAAGTGGTGAAGAAACTCCCGGAGGACTTCATGAATGAAGTTTTGGAATACGGAGGGGGCGTTGACCAGACCGTAAGGCATGACCTCATATTCATAGTGGCCAGTAGGGGTCACGAATGCTGTCTTCCATTGGTCCCCCTCACGTATTCTTATCAGATTATACGCGCTGCGGAGGTCCAATTTAGTGAAGACTTTAGCTTCTCGGAGCTGTTCCAAAGCGGCTGGTACCAGAGGAAGGGGATATCGGTATTTTACTGTACCGTTATTTAGGACCCTGTAGTCGATGCATGGACGCAGCCCTCCGTCCTTCTTGGCCACAAAGAAGAAGCTTGAGGCGGCTGGTGATTTTGAGTGACGTATGTACCCCTGACTCAGAGCCTCCCTTATGTAATCTTCCATTGCCTGATTCTCTGGAAGCGAGAGCGGGTAGATCCTACCTCTTGGCAACTGGGCATCTGGAACTAGGTCGATCCGCGCAGTCCCATGGCCGATGCGGCGGTAGCTGGGAAGCTCTCTTGGGGCAGAAGACATCATGAAAGGAGCTGTACTCCTTAGGAATGTGGATAGACTGCTTCTCAGGAGGGCTCTCGACCGATGTTGCAAACAAAGAAATGGGTTCCGACCTTGAAGAGGGAGATTTGGAAAACAGGTAGGTGTACATCCAGATCCCCATTTCTTTATCTCTCCTGTGCCCCAAGAGATGATGGGATCGTGCTTCACCAGCCACGGGCGCCCTAGAATGATGTCCATATTTGCACCCTCCAGAACCAGAAATTGAATCCTCTCTTGATGTAACAGCCCCACTTGAAGAAGGATGTCTTCGCATTGTCGATGGATACGGGTCGAAGATCGAGTGCACTGGGTTATCGGTTGTATCTGGTATATATGCGAGGACGCCTCAGTACGGAGGTGGAGTTGACGACAGAGGGATTGGGAGATGAAATTCCCTGCTGACCCGGAGTCGATGAGGGCTGTGACAAGGAGAGAAATAGAGGCAGTAGTTATTTGTACGGTGGTAGTAAGTGGTTTACATTGTTCAATATTCGTACTGAATACACTCACTGAAGTCCGAATGGGACGAAGGGGACACTCCATACGGGTGTGTCCACTGACACCCGCAGTATAGACACAGACCCCGGGTCAGCCTCCTCTGTCGTTCCGCTGATGTCAGTCTTCCAGACTCTATTATCATGGGTTCTGGTTCTGGAGAGGCTGTTGACTCAGGCGATTGGAGGAGTGCAGACGAGGGGGTGATGGTGTCCTGTTGATAGGAACGGAGACGATCGGAACATCGGAGAGAATGTTGGATGAATCTCTCCAGACCCATTGTATCATCTAATGTGGCCAGCTGGATTCGGAGAGGGGGGTTCCAAGCCGAGCCGGTACGTGGTCAACAACGATCTCTCATTCCATCCACTTGCAGCTGCTAGAGTGCGAAACCGGAGAGCATATTCCTGTGTAGATAGAGTACCTTGCTTTAGATGATACAGCTGCTCTCCAGCGGCTACTTCCCCATCAGAACGTCCAAACACCTCTTTGAAATACTCCGTGAAGGTAGTGATGGAATTCATGACCGGCCCGGCTTGGTTCCAGATCGTCTCAGCCCATTTAAGTGCAGGTCCAGAGAGTAGTGATACGATGTAGGCGATCTTTGACTTATCTGTGGGATATAGAGAAGGTTGCATTTCGAATATGAGGGAACATTGTAACAGAAAACCATTGCACTCCCCCGCTCCGCCTGAGTAGGGCGCTGGTCGGGCCATGGGACTGGAAGGAAGGGCCGAAGAAGAAACTGTGGAGGCGGAAGTGCTCGGTGCTGGTGGTGCGTTGGAAAGTGGAGCTGGTGGCTGTAGAATCCGCTTCAACTGGTCCACCAGCTCTTGAAAGTGATCGAGGGTGCTCATGTTGTCGTCGTTATGGGTCCGGGCTTCTGTTATGAAGCGGACAGGAGACAGAGGTAAGGAAACGTTAGGGTGTTTATTGAATGACAACAAGGAGCACATGAAGGATAGCCAGGAGGATCAGGAATGATGTTGGGGTCTTTTCCTCCGTGGCTGGGTAACAGGAATACACGAGGATGGACAGCACACACCAGATACAGCTGACAGAGGATGACACAGACTTGGAAGGACTGGAAGACAGGACGATTCGGGAGGACCAGGAAGACTAGGAGGAATACAAAGAGAACAGGTAAGTAAATCGTTTGTTTAGCTGAGGATGACTACGCTGAGTGGTCGCTCAGTTGTCCGCTTTCGTCGAGACGAGCCCGGACAATGAGCGACTGGAGTGCTGTGCTTTTATCTGGTGCTCGTGAATGTGATGCAGCTGTGTGCTCATTAGAAGTCAGGTGATGGTGATCTTCGTGAGTGGGGGTCGTGAGAGCCTGACCAATCCATGACAAGAACTTTTTAAGACCCTTGTGAAGGAAATTTTAAACTAATAGGAAAAAACGATAAGGGTTTTTTTTTTAATGGCCAGGGGAAAATATTTTTACTTGCCCCATTAAAATTCAAGCACATATTTTCCAAACACATAAACATATTTTATTGTAAGAAAGAGAATTAAACCAAATTGGTAAATGAAGTAAAAAAGTGACTTTTGCTAAACGTTTTCATTTTTTTAGATTGTTGATTGTACCAATTGAGTAGCTTTACATGGACAGAAGAAAATTAAGAATTGTTTAAAAAGAATTAAGACCAACAACACCATATTTCAGTGAATTTAAGACTTTTAGGGCTTCAATATATTTATTTTTTTATTATTTAAGACATTTTAAGACTTTTTAAGACAAAGTAGACACCCTGTATTACTAGGTTAAAAATATAAAATGACGTTTTATTACCAGTTATTCCTAATTTTAGGATTAAATGCTCGTCTGCAACAATAAAATAAGCAGCTGTATATAATAGGACAAGATTTAAACATTAAAACAATGCTTAAATAAAACAAACACACCCTTTTGTTATAGGTAAATATTGGATAAAATAATCTTGTATTATACTTATTATACGTAAAATAAAATGAAAATATCAGCGACATGGTGGCTCAGTGGTTAGCACTGTCACCTCACAGCAAGAAGGTCGCTGGTTCGAGTGCCTGCTGGATCAATTGGCATTTCTGTGTGGAGTTTTCCTGTTCTCCTCTGGTTTCAGGGTTTCCTCCGGGTGCTCTGGTTTCCCCCACAGTCCAAGGACATGGGCTATAGGTGAATTGAATAAACTAAATTGACCGTAGTGTATGTGAATAGGTGTATGTTTCCCAGTACTGGGTTGCAGCTGGAAGGGCATCCACTGTGTAAAACATATGCTGGATAAGTTGGCGGTTCATTCCGCTGTGGCGACCCATTATAAATAAAAGGACTAAACCTAAGAAAAATGAATAATATGATTAAAATGAAAATGCTGAAATCAAAATCAAGCTAAAAGTGCCCCGGATTGAAGACACCCTGAAACAGGGCTAAAAAATGCATTTTAAAACCGTTAAATTATGAATGTACAAAATAATATTGTCTCGGACTGACGTGCAGAAATCTGGCACTGCATGTTTGTGTATATTCAGTAGAAACGGAACAGTAAATCTCCATCTGATTTGCTGGAAAGAGATACACTCTGCATAGATTAACAGGCTCTGAGGGTTTTGCTGATGGTGTTCAGACATTTTCTAACAATACAAGCCTGCATGGCCGCACCACCTCCATGTCATCAAAGCCTTTTCATTTTTTCGCAGAAGGTATGAATGTGTACCAGCTGCAGTGGAATGCATAGGTCAGCCTCACTTCTTTTCTGAATATCTTTTATTTTTTTCTGACATCATATCAATAGAGAGAGAGAAAA
Source organism: Danio aesculapii (assembly GCF_903798145.1). Lineage (NCBI taxonomy): Eukaryota > Metazoa > Chordata > Actinopteri > Cypriniformes > Danionidae > Danio > Danio aesculapii. Next base: position 32,234,710 of record NC_079444.1, read on the forward strand.
GAGTGAAAATAGCCTGAAAGCTAGCAAGATCAATGAGAGAGAAATAAAGAGAGGAGGAGATTTTAAATTCCCTCTGTAGACGGATCAAAAGGAGGACAGGCAGAAAGTGTGGTGTGCCGCAGGTCTCTGTCTTAGGACCTATAAATATTAATATACATATATACTGTAAATACACTTTGACAAACGTTCAAAGGTTTGGGGGTTAGAAAGATATTATTCAGGAAGAACAAAAGATTAAAAGTGACAGTAAAGACATTACAATTTGTTTCAAAGAGTTAACCCTTTTAGCCTCAAAGGCTGTGCGCAGTAACACACCATTGCACTTCGGGCGTCTTAAGTTCAAGTCCTGGCTCACAGACTTTCCATGATCCTGTTTTTGACCTTTCTCACAGACCTTTCCTAATCTCTCTCGCTTCCTGCCCAGCCACTGTCATATCCTAATAAAGCCAAAAAATATAATATAAAAATACACATATATACATATTAATTCATTCATTTTCCTTCGGTTTAGTCCTTGATTGCGGTCGCAATATCGAAATGAACCAACAACTATTCCAGCAAATGTTTTACGCAGCAAATGCTCTTCCAGCTGCAACCCAGCACTGGGAAACACCCATATACTCTCACATTCACACACACACTCACACGCTATGGTCAATTTTCATTCATTCATTCATTCATTCATTCATTTTCTTTGGCATAGTCCCTTAATTCATCAGGGGTCGCCACAGCGGATTGAACCGCCAACTTATTTAGAATATGTTTATGCACGGATGTCCTTCCAGCCGGCAACCCACTGTGGGGGAAACCGGAGCACTCTACGGAAACCCACACAAATATGGGGAGAACATGCAAACTCCACACAAAAATGCCAACGGGCCCAGCCGGGACTCAATCCAGCGGGCTCAGTGGTGCCACAGTGGTGCCCACATATATAATTTTTAGTTTATTTTTCCTGCCCTTTGGATCTTCTAATTCATGAAAGAATTCTGGAAAGAAATGATATTTTGCAGAAACCATGATTCAGTATTTTTGTTTGTTTTGTACTGTATTTTTCAATGTTACTGTACCTTATGCAGTTTTAAACAATAGTTTAAATTGGTCTTTATTTTAATTTGAAGCTGATGTAATTTATTCTTATTGTAATTTATTCTTTATTCTTATTTATTTATGTTCTTATTTAAATTTAGTTTTTTAAACATCTGAATAGTATTTACCTGTTACTATTGTAGTGTTACAATATTTAAATATTAGGCTAATTGAATAAAAAAAAAATCAATTAACACATTTTATTTCAATATTTTTAAAATTTATTTACTTATTTATTTTACTTATCTATTAATACAGGGACAATGTACAACTCGACATGTTGTGCCAGAGTTAGCTATATACTGTAGCTAATCTGTAGTCCCTGGGCAGAAAGTTAGGTAGCAACATAATTAACAGTATTTAAAAAAATAATAATAATAGTACAATAGTACAGTATACACTTACAGTACATACAATACATCATAGTCAAAAAAATGAAATCAAATCAGTGGTCGCATCTTTGATCTTTTTAAGCCAAACTTTAAGAACGGTTTTACAATTATTAAAAGTGTCTCTCTCTAATATGCACTGGTATTTTATTCAATCTTTCTGCTGCTCGGACTGAAAAAAAACTATCCAAAAACATTTCTCTTGAGTTTAACTGAACAATCACCTCTAACTGATGACTAGGCCCAGACAGAATCTGCAAACATTTTTTGCTATTTCTGCAGAGAATTTAGAAAAAAAATCAGCGGATTTATGCAGAATTATTTTGGGACTTAACATATGGGGGAAAAAAGGTTTTTTAACTTTTATTTATTGTTTACGATGCCAATCCATCTAGATCCACTTATTTGGAAAACAAATCAAGTCTATCATATATGAACTAAAAGACAGAAAATGTACACTTTCAAATTAGTCAATATTATTATTGAAATTAATGTAAAAACTGAATAAATTTCAATTTACACACATTTACACAAGTAAAGAAATAGACTCAATGATGGACTAAAAATCTGCGGATTTCAGCACTCGCAGATTCCCTGTGGGCCTACCGATGACCTAGTCTGTCTTATATTGTCTTGGCAGAAAATCACACATTGTTTGAGAGGTGGCGCAAGATCATTAAATGTTAGGTCACACTTTACAATGAGGTTCATTAGTTAATGTGAATTAATGCATTTACTAACATGAACAAACAATGAACAAAACATTTACTACAGTATTTTTTCATGTTAGTTAACGTTAGTTAATGAAAATACAGTTGTTAGTTCATGTTAACTCACGGTGCATTAGCTAACAAGCATGGACTTGGATGTTAATAATGCATTAGTAAATGTTCAATTATGATTATTAAATGCTGTACAAGTGCTGTTCATGATTAGTTCATGTTAATAAATGCATTAACTAATGAACCTTATTGTAAAGTGTTACCAAATATTTTATACATTAAACACACATCAGCATAAAATAAGAAACTGTCAAATATTAGTAATTTATGTTTGTTCAGTGCAGTTACAGTAATGATAGCTCCTTGGCTTTTCAGCTACAATACTTACAGTTTGTTTATAAATAATAATATACAACGGTTTTAATGTTGTAATATTTGTGTGGGCCCAGCAGGTAACAATAAAATAAATGATGGAAAATAGTGCAGAATTAAGTAAATTGTAGTACAGAATTAAGTTTAATTAATTCTAATGACCACTGTCATTATGCTTTTAAGCAGAACAACTGTTTTCAACATGAACAATATTAAAAATAACAAGAAATATATATGTCTTGAGCATCGAATCATCCCATTAGAATGATATCTGAGGGATTATGTGACAAAGGAAGCTGGTGTAATGGGTATTTTAAATACTTACTCATAAATTGAGACATCAAAACACCATTTTTGTTTTTATTCCACAGCCGAAAATTGAAGAAACTGTTTCAATTGTCCTCATGAGGAAGGAGTAAACAATGAGGATTTTTGGGTGAACGGTTTCTTTAAAGAGCTGATTCTTGTCTGTTCTTTTCCACTTCAGTTAAATAAAATGGGGAAGATGAGGGAAGATGAGTGGAAAGAGAGAAAAATCAAAGCAAGACTGTCTGGTTAAAAAAAAAATTGCTTTGTTCTGACCCGCACTTGTAAAAACAGAGTGCGTCTGCTTCATAATATGCCTCACATTCTCTTCTCTTTTTACAACTCTGTGGGATCTTTCTGTCCTAAAGCCACGCTTGGCGGGATGTCCCAGACCCTCGTGCTGTCTTTCAGAAGACATGGGAGGTGTGAACCAGGAAAATTGGAAGAGAGATCATTGTCGCTAGAGCAAAGCGGTCCCATATGCAAAGCCTTGAACCTCTCATTAAGACGAGACGGCAGGAGAAAAAAGAAAGTGCCAGAGGCTTGGAGAAAAGACGGAGCGGCCTAAATGCTTTTGTTCTGTTTAAACGATCCCCTATGACACGCTCTGCTTTAGTAATATCGCCTCTGTCGGCTATCAGAGTTGTCAGCACCAGGTTTAGGCCTCCTCTGCGCTGCCCGCACCTTTTCCTAAACACTACTGGCAGGAAGACTTCAGCAGAGGTTAAAGAAAGAGTTCATCCAATAATATCAATTCTGTCAGCGTTTACTTGCCCTCACTCTTCGCTCTGTGGTGAAACGTGAAAAAAATGATGTTTTGAAGTTTCAGCAGTTGCATGAAGTCATATGATGGAATTATTGGGGATCATAAAAACAACACTGAATGACAGACTGTATGGATATATTAAAAAAAATGCAATATTTAACAATATTTAAAGAGACAGTACACACACATTTGAATTCTGTCATCATTTACTCAACTTCAAGTGGTTTAAACCTTTAGAAAATATTTTGAAAAATGTTGGAAATTGCTAGCCATTGAGATTGAGATTAGTCAGAAAGAAAGAAATATACTATACATTAAAAAGTGAAACTACAGTGTCTTTCAATCAAAGTCAGGGCTCGACAATAAGGACTGCACGATGGCCCGGGGCCAGCATGTGAGATGCTCAGGACAGTAGACAGAATGGTTACTGGGACGATCGTGCCAGTGCTGCCTTGTCACTAAAGTTTAATTTGGCTGCAACTGTTTGCCAATTGCACGCAAAAACAGTCTTGGGGTGCCTTCACACTTAGACGTTTGTTTCGGAAGCTGTCTGGTTTGCACAGTTAGCGCGGTTCATTTGGCATATGTGAATCCTGCAATTGTGCTCGGATCCACGCCAAATCAAATGGTCTGAGATCGCCAGAATGAGGTGGTCTTAGCTCAATTGAAACGGACTCTGGAGCGGATCGATTGTAGTGAGAAAGTAAAATGATACAACCAACTAACAAACCAGGCTATATCACAGTGTATTATGGATATGTGATATACACGGCTATATGAAGAGAGAATTATGATAGGGCAGGATTTCATTCCTACCGGCAAATATACGTTTTATGTTGAATACGAAAGTGAAATCATGCTGAAATATTACAGAGTACTGTTTATCTGTTAGGACAATCGACAGAAATTACCTTCTAATCATTCTTTCATATTTTCATCTTTAATATTTTGTATTAAGCCTTTTGTTTTGTTCATTTCTGCACTGACACTTCGAAAGAAAGATCAACATTGATCTGCCTCATGATCAGACTGCAGTCTCGATTCATCTGTTTTTCCTCTAGAATTTAAGCCTAAAATTCATAATTCTATAGCCAACTTTTTTTTTACAGATTTCAAATAGATTTTCAAATTTAGTTACATACAATTGTATTTTTTTTTTATTTTCTGTTGTATTTAAAGAAAAGTTATGCTGATTAAAAAGTGTGTGTATAAAATTATGTTTGGCTTTTGACACATTATTTAAAATATGTGGCTAAGAAATAGCTATTAACCTCTTTTTTTTGGTGGGGCCAGTGTAAATGTTGGCAAGGCAAGTAAAAATCTGAACTACTGGCCTGATCGGGCCAGTAGAAAAAAATCCTTAGCGTTGAACCCTAAAAGTACATTTTATATTGGGTTAAGTAAAAAAATTACTGAATATAAACTTATTATTATATTATTTGATGTTTGATGTAATCTCAAATGAAAAATAAACAGAGGGTGGGACACAGTAGCTCCTCCCCTTTTAAAAAAAACAACCAATGGAATTTCATTTTTATCACTGCTCTGCCAGTGAGACTGGATGAGATCAAGCGCATCAAACGAAAGAGAGAGCATTTGATTGGTGAAGATTAGAAGAGAAACAGAAGTATGAGATTGTGTCAAAAGTTTTTTGATCCATTTAGGCGGAAGTGACAAACTGCAAGCTTTGGATGTTTATATCAGTTTTATATTTTCTAAATACAAAATGTGTCACTGGGAGCACACTCGCTACTAGAAATCCTTAAAACAGACTGAAACTAACATCTAACATCTAACATTTTATATAAATTTACAGGACTTTTAAAGCAAACAAACCACCTAGGAAAAGTTAAAAACATGTAATATCTTTACTTGAAATGAGCAGTTTTCTCCTCAGTCTGAAGGGAATTTGGTTGGAAAAATATCATCTGATTGTTTAACAGAGCAAGGACATTTTCACAGTATGTCTGAAGATATTTTTTCTTCTGGAGAAAGTCTTATTTGTTTTATTTCAGCTAGAATAAAAGCAGTTTTTAATGTTTTGAACATCATTTTAGGCTCAAAATTATTAGCCCCTTTAAGCAATTTTTTTTTTCAATAGTCTACAGAACAAACCATCATTATACAAAATTGCCTAATTACCCTAACCTGCATAGTTAACCCAATTAACCTAGTTAAGCCTTTAAATGTCACTTTAAGCTGTCATCATGCCAAAAATGAAATAAATCAGTTATTACAAATGAGTTATTAAAACTATTATGTTTAGAAGTGTGTTGAACAAATCTTCTCTCCGTTGAACAGAAATCGGGGGGAAAAAATAAACAGGGGGGTTAATAATTCAGGGGGGCAAATAATTTTGACTTCAACTGTAAATTCTGGAAATTTTTTAAAAATTAGGCATTTTGGCAAGAAATTCATAAATGTTTAGAGAATGTATTCCATATCCCCATCGATTTTTCTTTCTCAATGCTATACTTAGGCCTCAAATATATGTTTGAAGACAAATCTGACAAAAAAAAAAAAGATGAAAATTTTGCTGATATCCTGTAAAAAAAAGCCATAACCAAAAAATGGTTACAGCTCGAAATACCTAAAATAAGAGACTGGTTTGACATAATTTCTGAAATCTATAAAATGGAGAGGCTAACAATAAATCGTTGTTTACAGACTGAGGAGTTTAATGAGACATGGAGAAAATGGGTATTATTAAATTGTCCATTAAGACCATAATTAATACAGAATGTATAGTCAGAACGTTTGTGTATTTTGTGTATCATTTTTTGTAATGAGAGACAAGATAAAAGAAAGATAGTGAGAAGAAACGTTAAAAAATTAAAAAGAACGATTAAGATCCTAAAACTATCATCCTCACAGTTTCATATGTATTTAGCTTAGCGGGCCGGGGGGGTTGGGGGAAGAGAGAAGGGGGTAGACTGGGTGCATGCCACAATATGGGTTTAAAAAAATACACAATTGAATTGAAAAGCAACAAATCAGTTGTATCTGTTTTCTTTTTGATGATAAATAAAACAATTTTGTTCAGATTGTTCTTATCTAATGTCTAATATCTTGTGTGACTTGTATAGCCATATTAAAAACACCAGCAGATAGTTTACCTCATTATTGAAAATAAAATAACTATCAATATCAATAGTCGAACCAAAGTAATTCAATTAAAATTAATTCATCGTCAATTAAAGTTAATTCACTGTCTATAAAAATAATTGTGTCAATGTATTTTTTGTTTTTGGGCAGAATAAATATTTTGCTTAATTTATTTTTCAGAAACCTACCATTTGAGGAAAATTTATAAATTTAGCTGTAACAAATTACAATATTTTTAGGTTGGTCCAAAGCAAGACTACTTTTATTAAAAAGGTATTAAAATAAAAAAATTATAATCCTTTTTTTATTATTTGACAAAGTAAAAAAATGTGTGATTCTTTGTGTGAATGTGATTTTTTTTCTTGACCACAATAAATATATTTCATTTAGATTAAACCAAATTTTATAGCTTAAACTAAAGTCAAATTATACATTGAGAAAAATGTAATAATTAGCTGTAACAAATTACAGTAAATTTATAGGTTGGTTCAAAGTGTATTTTTTTCAGAGTAGAAGTCAAGTTACCAGTTTGCATCATTCTTCAAATAGTGTTCTTATGTGTTTATAGTTTGAATTGATTCTTAATGTGTGTTTGACTTCTTTTGAGATGCTCCAAAAAACAAAAGTGAGAGGGATTACAAAATAAAATTAATTGTAGACAAACTGAAACAGAGCATACTTCATGTGTATTTCACTAATACAGTAACTGATGTGCAGAATGATTTCATTAACCAGCACTTATGCTTAAATATGTCTGCAAAATTAACCTTTTAGATTAGATTTTGCTAACAAATTGGTAAACCAAATTATAACTGATTTAAACCATTTAAATCAGAAATTTATCAACTCACCAAATTGGTAATCATCTTTTTGTAAAAGTCTTCAAACAATTCCATCTAATATCAATCAAATCTTAACTATGTAGTGATAAGTGGCTGCGCTTTTGCTTTCAGTGGGGTAATAAAATAATTTGATTCAAATTAACACGTTGCAAGTTACTTTCATTGATTGGTGAAGGTTTTGCTTTCCACCAAAGATTACAAGACTAAAAGAAAATGCATCAGTGATTATTGTTAAATCTAAATGACAAGAAATCTAAAAGAGCAAGCAGGTGTTTTGCAGGTGTTTTTGTTCTAATGGCCAAAAGGTCTCATAAAAGCCTGTCCTCTCGCTCTGTTACACTTTTTTCATCGTAATTTTTGGAGCGCCTCCACATCTGACGTTTACAGCTCCATGGTCCCGAGCACAACTACCGATCATAACAATGTCAAATTCGCCTTTATGGGTATAATTTACAACATGTGCATGAACGTGATGAGAAATTAGAGCGAGGAAAATGGTGACAGGAGACTCGACCCTGTAAAGCTTTATTCCGGGCTTCAATGGAAACGAGGAAGCGCTCAGTGACCAGAACGAGAGCGCATGACTGCAGCTCTGTACATTAAACAGAGATGAGACGTGGTTACACTTAAGTCATTTTCTGCAATTTCTGGCAATCTCCCCTTTGTAAGTGGGATAAACTACGGTAGTTTTGGAGGGAGGCTTTCATGCAGTTTTCTCCCGAATGCTGGCAAGGTTTGTATCAGAGTAAATAAGTGCTGACTGACAATAGCTTAAAGGACCATTAGTGTTTAAATGAAATTTGGGTGTGGGGGATTTGTTAGTGGGAATGGGAAAGGCAGGAATTAACTCAGAGGGACAGGACCAAAAAAATAAGAAAAAAAATTGGGATCTCATTTCTCTCCCAGAAGACAGAGATTTTCTCTGTTTTCTTGCAAACAGACATCCGTAATAAAAGGAAACGCAAAACATTACATTCATTACAGGATACTACGTTAACTGTTAACAATCAAACCTCACACATGCCCAAATACAAGCATCATTTATTTATTATACTTACTAAAACAAATGTACTTTAAAGCATTAGAATAGTTATTTAGTTAGTCAGTTAGTTAGTCAGTTAGTTAGTCAGTTAGTCAGTTAGTTAGTTAGTTAGTTAGTTAGTTAGTTAGTTAGTTAGTTAGTTTGTTAGTTAGTTAGTTAGTTAGTACCCCTGTAGAAATGCACTGTAAAAGTTCACTGAAAAGAAAGAAAGAAAGAAAGAAAGAAAGAAAGAAAGAAAGAAAGAAAGAAAGAAAGAAAGAAAGAAACGAGAGAGAAAAAGAAATCAGAGAAAAAGAAACAAGAGAGAAAAAGAAAGAAAGAAAGAAAGACACGAGAGAGAAAAAGAAAGAAAGAAAGAAAGAAACGAGAGAGAAAAAGAAAGAAAGAAAGAAAGAAAGAAAGAAAGAAAGAAAGAAAGAAAGAAGAAAGAAAGAAAGAAAGAAAGAAAGAAAGAAAGAAAGAAAGAAAGAAAGAAAGAAAGAAAGAAAGAAAGAAAGAAAAAGAAAGAAATTTTTGATTTTCACAACACTTTATTACAAAAACATTGATACATTATTCAAACAATTTACTCACAAAAAAGAAAATGTGAGAAAAAGAAAAAAGATTTACCCAAAACGGGAGCAAAAACCAACTCATTTTCATAAAGCTCACACAGAGCGCCGGCGTAACACCACATCAAGTCAAAAGAAGGAAGATCATCCATAGCTTTATAAAACTTAAAATTAACAAGAATTCTTGATTTGACAGAATTAACAAAAACTGCCAACAAGTTGTGACTCACATTTCCTTCAATTTTTTGCTTTCTGGTACTATATACCACCATTTTAGCTTGTCCTAATAAAAAATTGAAAAGCTGACATTTAAAGCGTTTCGTCTGAACATATTTAAACCCACAAATGAAAGTTTTAGAGGAAAAGATTTCTCCAAAAGATACGAACAAATTCTGTAAAACAGTAAACAAAGGCTTAAGTCTGGAACATTGCGTAAATGTGTGGAAAACAGTTTCTCTCTGCGAGCAGAAAGGGCAGTTGTGACTAACTTCAGGACTTAAAATTGAAATAAAAGCATTCACTGCAACAGCACCATGTAAAATTCTCCACTGCAAATCTCCATGTCTTTTAGTTAATGGTGACTTGTACAGTGATCGCCATTGAGGGTGCTCATCCTCATTCAACTTTAAAATCTCCCGCCATGGAGTGTCCACTCTATTGTTCAGCCCCATTTTGTTAAAAACTTTGACATGTTTTATATAAAACCTTCCCAGAAGCTGACTCTTGCCCAATTATTGTCACATCTTTACAATGTAAAAACACCCCTTCACAGTTTTCTAAGTTGGGAGAGAATGACAAAAACGGGAAAACATCATTACAATTTGGAACAGTTAACCCTTCATAATATTCCTCCAACAACCTGATCTCTTCAAAGAAAGAAAGGAAGTGAGAAAGTAAGAAAGAAAGAAACGAGAGAAAGAAACAAGAGAAAAGGAAAAGAAAAGAAAAGAAAAGGCCAATAACTCCAGCAGTGAGTGAAGCTGGGGGTCAAGCGGTGTGCCATCATCATCTCTTCCTCTCCCTCCAGTTCAAACACACAGCTTTTCATCTGCTGTTCAAAAATCTGTCCCTGTATGACTGTGAATGTGAATATGAACATGCCGCTCCCTTCAGCTCCAGTCAGGACAGGCCAAGATCCTTCTCCGTGTCATCCATCTACAACAGACCTTTCCCTGAACCCCAAATCCGTTGTTTGTTTCCACACACTAGGAGGTCACCAACACAATGCATTGTGGGATGCCAAGTGCCAGGCCACTCAATCATTTGGGTTGAGCAAGCATGGCGAGTTATGTATTCTTTATGAAGCCACAATACGCAGCCCAACCTTCAAGCCAAACAAGCGGCCAGCACATCAGTCAAGCTCACCTCTTCGCACCATACACAACATTGGGCAAATAAAAAGAGCAGAAATCAAACATGAATGGCGGGAGGCCGTGACGAATGGGGCGGTAAGGAACTTAAGCTCTGGATAAACGCAGAATGTTCAATGTCCGCCTGCACAGTCTGGATCTTTGATGGAAGCAGTGTAGAGTAACAGAAGAGAATAATGAGAGCACTAAATCACAACAAACACGACTTCTGCTGGTGCTGCTGGTGGTGGTCTGGAGCGGCCAGAAGTGCCTTTTTTATGCAAAAACATTCGTCATTGTAGCAACTAAACATTTTTTGAGCGAAATGTGAGCCGCATGCACTGAAAAAAAATGATTCATTGGATTTACTACATTTTTTTAATTGCAAACAATGTATATGAGCTGAATTTAAACAAATTAAATTTAGTAACGTTTATAACTTAATTTGTTTGTTTAAATTCAGCCCATATACATTGTTTGCAACCAGTTACCTTAAAAAAATTTATTGAATGTAATTAATCATATTTTTTTAGTACACTTCACTGAAAAAAGGAAAATGCTAGGTTCAACACAATCAACAAACACACTGTAAAAAATTAATCCGTAAAATTTAGGGTTAAAAAACGGCAGCTGTGGTTGCCAGTACTTTACCATTAAAAATACGGTACAAACCGTAAAAGTAATTTCTCATTTTTACGGTAAACTACCCTATTTTATTAAATTTATAGAGGTAATATGTCTGGATTTTGAATTACCAACATCTACACATCTTTAGTTACACAGTTAGACCAACACAATCTCACGGCAATTCGTAACTTTTTTTTTAGTGGCTAATTCGTACGAATTCATACGATCTAATTCGTACAATTTAGTACGATTTGCTCATCCTCTAATGACGGTTGGGTTTAGGGGCGGGGTTAGGTGCCACGCCTCCTTTTTAAAATCAATTAGCCACTAAACTGTCAAAACGTAAAATACTTACGTTTTCTCGTGAGACCAGGCTGAGTTAGACACGTTAACACAGCCATATGCAGCTCGTGATGAGAAAGTTCATATATAATGAACTAATGCTCATCCCAAACAACTTTTTCCACAAGCAGAAGAGTGTATCAATATATAGAAGCTGCTCAGTGTCATTCACACTAAACACCAGTATGGTAACACGCATTAAATTAAAGACATGAAATAAGCATTGTTTATCAACATTAGATGTAACATAAATCTCTAATGTACATCACTGATGGGGAAACAACTAAAAAGCTCCATAGTAATGTCAACAAAAAAAGCATAAAAAGTGATGTGCCATGCAGGGAATACTAGGAAAGTCAATTTACGGTTATTCGCCGTATATATTAAGGAAACATACTGTTAACCAGGTTACGGATTTGTACTGCAGCATTTTTACAGTTTTTTACCATTGAAATCACAGCCGTTTTTCACAGTGCAGTTGGGACAACATGAAGGAATTAACGTATCAGTTTTTACAAATTGAAGTGGATTGAACGTAAAACGATGAAGTTTTCAAAGACTTTAGAACACACAAGACATGTCACTCGTATTGTTTTGAATGGGGAAAATAAAGCTTGAAATGAAGCTTGAAATCTGAACTTTTAAATGAACCCACTACACTTGGAAACAAAAGTTTTCTGGTTTTGTAATCTGTATGAAACGAACGCGAGGTCCAGTCCGTCCTGACAAACGCACATCACATGACAGCAGCAGCTACTCAAACGGACACAAACTTGTAAACAAAAAGTCGCTGTCATTTCTGGAGGAGATCTGCCATCTAGAACAGGTTGTGGATTACTTCAGAGGAGCTGCGCGATCAGACGATCATTATCCAGAGGATGATAATGCGTAGAAGTGCCATAAATGAGGTTGGTGTTGTGATCGCTTTCATTTCGAATGCGCATGCGGCCTAGCTTGGGCAACCTGAAAATATGCCGATTTTATTTGATTTGAACGTTTAGAAACAAAACCTATGAGACAGTTAGTCACCTTAGAATTATAAGTTTCTATCTGACATTTTTATTAAATGACTGATTTTTTACATTATTTGAATTTTTTTAAAGTGTTGTTTACATTTTAAGACTTTTTACTTAAAAAAACAAAAAATGGTTTATCTACAAAGTTGAACTCCAGCATGGCTCTGTAAGGTTCTTTCTGTGAGCCAATCCGCATTTTTAATGCACGTACGAGGACCAATCAGAATCAGCTTTCTTTGTCATTTCGCCAGACTGCTCTATTGACAGCGGGAAAGACCAGAAAGAGTCGAGTAAATAATGCCATCACACCACACAAAATTGAGATGTGTGTAAATGTGATTATTTAGAAGCATTTTTTAACATTGAGATGAAATGTTAAATTGTACATTGCTGAAAAAGAAATGAATATTAAAAATATTTTTATATTAAATGTGAAATATTTTTATTTGTGTATATATGATAAGTGAAACATTTTTCAGTGTTTATTAAACTCATTTGCTCATTGTCTGTTTTCTTTTAAAGTCTTTAAATGTTATATTAAGCTTTAAAGGGCAAAAACTTAATTTAATTCATGGGACATATAATTCAATACATATAATTCCATAATTCATATAAAGCATACAATTTTATAAATATCAAAATTAGATGAAATTAACATCTGCACTGGACAAATTATTTAGCACAGCCTTGTATGCTTAATTTGAACAAGTAAAAATATTCATCCTAAAACATTCTTAGGCATCAACATATTGTTACAGCAGCAAATCATATATATTTTTGATTGTATTTCTTGAAAAGTAATGCTTCAAGGAATGATCTGCCAGATAAAACCTTATAATTCCACGTGGAAAATGACTTTTTACAATTAAAAGGTTCTATCTGCATTTACCATGTTTTTTACTCCAATTTGCAAATGTAAGAGAATTTTGATAATTTACATTTAGAGTACATTTAGGGTCTCTGTCATGTTAATGTATGAAAGAGAACTGTTACACACATATTGTTCGCTATATGGAATGCAAAAACTTTAAGGCTCAATATCTCAAAATCATTTAGAACGCAGATAGAACCTTATAATTCCAAGGTGATGAGTTGTTGTTTAATTTTATTGGTGATTCCAAATATGTAATGTAATTGTAAGCTTGGCAAACAGTTTTGGATAATTTGCTGTTTCCCCATTCAGACAGAATGCCCAAGCATACTGCCCGAGAGGCATTTCAAAGATGGCCGCCGAGTGAAATGACTTGCCTAAAAGAGAGTTTGAAGCTGTCCCCTATAAAAAGACTAAATAAATGGGTTGTTTCAGCTCATTTTAAATAAGTAGTTTCAACAAACAGCAAATGTCATTTTTTGAGTTTATGAACAAATAAAAGACAGTTCAGATCAAAGTATGATTGCAGTCAAGATAAAATTGTTCTACATAAACAATATGGTTGGAATGACTTTCACAATGAAAATGTAGATTTATTTTTTTGAGTAAATCATTAAAGAAGAATTATAGTTTAATTTTTAATTTTGGTTTAAGTGCTAATATAGAATACACAAGAAGTATCACTCATACAGTTTTGAATGGGGGAAAAGTGTAATGGTCAATATGGCGAATGAAGCCATGCCTACTAGTACAGGAGCCAACCATTGATCACTATAGACTGACGTTTCTCCGGGGGAAAGCTCCAATCAGACGTGTGCTTTTATGACAGTTTGTGTGGTCAACAAACACACTGTAATCTCAGCGAATCCTTGCTTCACAGACATGAGAATTATATCCACATAAAGCTTGAAATATGTACCTTTTAATGAAACAACTACACTTGAAAACACATGTTTTTTTAGTTTTTGTAATCTGTATGAAACAAACGCGAGGTACAGTTCATCCTGTCAAATGCACATCACATGACAGCAACTACTCACACGGCCACAAAATTGTAAACAAAGAGTCGCTGTCATTTCTGGAGGAGATTCGCCATCAAGACCAAGCTGTGAATTACTTCAAAAGACCAGTGTGATCTGACGAAGCATTATCCAGAGGATGATAATGTGTAGAATGGCCATAAATGAGGTTAGTGTCATGATCTCGTTCCCTTCGAGTGTGTATGCACTTTAGCTTGGGGAACCTAAAAAACTGCTGATTTTGTTTGCTTCAAACGTTTAGAAACTAAACTTATGATACATGACATGAACTAAACTTATGATAACTTATGATTGTTGTTTAATTTTATTGGTGATTACAAATATGTTCTCGTAAGCTTGGCAACCAGTTTTGGAGAATTAGATGTTTCCCCATTTAGAGAGAATCCCTGACTTTGTAGTATATGTATGGCAAGTATAATAATAAAAATTAGAAGAAAAACAAACAAATTAGAATGTTACCTTGACAACTTACTAAAAAAAAGCTGAAATACTAATAAAATGAAAAATTTAAGACACCCAATCTTTGTAAGACAAGTGTTTTTAAATGACCACAAATGTGCATGTACAAAATAAACTTTGTATGCTTTTGAAAAATGTATTTATTTATTTATTTATTTTTATGGGTTGTCATTTTAAAATTGTACCATGGTCAAAATTTTGAATATAAAATTGGAATAAACTAGAATAATAAGCCACAAAACATTACTGTTATGTATTGTACGTGACACTGGAAATATGGAAGTTAAGACACATTTTGCCACTGTGGATCTAATGGATCTAAGTGGATCTAATTGGATTTCCATTGCAAACTTTAAATATTTGTTAAAAAGTTATTATTGTTTATTTAATGTGTTAAATTTTAGTTACTATACTCTCAAAAACATTCCGTATAAATCAGCAGATTGTTTTTTTGACAAAATTCTGTGCAGCAATAACAAAAAAAAACAACATCTGCAGATTCTGTCTGGCCCTGGTAATGAGCCATTTTCAATCAATTTCGGCTGTAAAATCAAGAGAGAAATTATTCCAAAATACAATGTCCAACTTCCTTCAACAGTACTTTCATTTGAATTTCCCAACAAGGAAATCACGTTCCAAATCCAACTCCACCAAGATCCAGGGTGTATGACATGATCAGAACATGACAAAAGAGTGCAAACTACACAATAAATGGTAAACAATCTCATTTAACTAAATCGCTGGGTTTTAATGCTTGAATGACTTACAAAATCGTGAAATCAAATGTGTGCCGAGATGTGTAAAACTTAGCAAAGAAACTCACTTTTTTGCTAATTTTTTCATCTGCAAAACAAATGCTAGCAATGCCAGAGACTTTGCAGTTTTTATACATCATTTCTTGGTCGGCAGACACGGATATCAAGTTGCAATGACATTCAGTAATGATCAAACGCATGACTAACCATACTTTCTGATTGGCCACAATTGTGTCGTTTCCTACAACTTTTTCCATTTATGCGAGAACAGAACAATGTCTTGAATCTGGACTTGTGCTGTATGAAGGCTGGTTAGACGTAAAACAACTGCCTTGCTCAATTCTAGGCACGGAAACCAATTTACATGAGAATGTGGACAGCCCGCGTTTTAGATATGGAAATATATTTTAGCAGATGGAACTCTATATGGTTCCCTAAAGTGCGCATGAACTTACATCAGTGAAAAACAAGATGAAGAGTTTCGCAACACATTCATTCTGACACACACTTCTGGAAGAGAACGTTGCCCGATTGCAGATGTGTGGGGATATTAACCACTGGTGTAACATTATAGAGCAAGATTAAAGGTTCAATAGCCATGTATGTTTAGCTACAACTGGGTTTTTACCTACCACTGATTCAGGAAGGTACTAGATTTTGGTCTAGATATGTCGGCCACATATCCATCACACCCATTTCCCATTTCAGCACATCCCAAAGGTGGACTGAGATCTGGTGACTGCGGAGGCCATCTGAGGACAGTGACCTCTCAATGCCATGTTTAAGAAACTACTTTCAAATTATTTGTGAGATGGTGGTCATCTTTGCCACAATAAGCATAAAGAGATGGACATGGTCAGCAACAATGGCGGTACTATGTGGCCCAAATATGCCAAGAAAATCTCGCCCACAATGTAAAGGCTGTCAGTGAGCATTTGTCAGGCTAGTGTGTTTGGTGTGTTCCACACTTTGCCACACATGAACTATTCCAGCACGTTTTACGTAGCAGATGCCATTCCAGCTGCAATCCATTACAGGGAAACACCAGTACATTCTCTGACTCACGGTCAATTTAGTTTATTCAATTCACCTACAGTGCATGTCTTTGGAGAAACTCCACACAGAAATGCCAACTGGCCCAGCCAGCACTCAAACCAATGACCTTCTTGCTGTGAGGCGACAGTGCTAACCACTGAGCCACCTTGCCACCCTTTGAAAGGCATATAGCAGTGTTTCCCAACCCTGTATCTGGAGACACACCAACAGTACATATTTTGAATGTCTCTCTTATCTGACCCATTAACTTCAGGTTTTGGAGTCTCTTCTAATCTTCTGATGAGTTGATTCAGTTGTGTTTGATTAGGGAGAGGTTGAAAATGTGTACTGTTGGTGTGCCTTCAGGAACAGGGTTGGGAAACACTGGCATATATGAAGTAAAATTATGTTTTGCCAACAGAAAGTTATGTTTTTGTTAGCAAGAAGTTGCTAGGTAACAGGGCTTGCATATTTAATGTCACAGGAAAAGGTAGCAGACACTGAAAGGCCCATAATCATGAATGCTAAGGTTGTGCTATGAAGAAATACTCATAACTCTTTTGTGGTTTGTAATTGTAATTGAAACAATGTTAGAAAGAAATATACACATTCAGAAAAAGTCAGGGTATTATAGATATGTGATATTTATATATATATATATATATATATATATATATATATATATAGTTTTACTTCAACAAAGTTATTCAATTGCACAAATTTTAAACGGTCAAAATGACCACCTCGGTAGTTCTAGTGCAGGGGTGTCCAAACTCTGGGTTAGTATCCTGCAAAGTTTAGTTCCAAACCCAATCAGACACACTTGGGCTAGCTAATCAAGCTCTAACTAGGTTTCTAGAAACATCCTGACAGGTGTATTGAGGCAAGTTGGAGTTAAACTAATAAGGACACTGGCCCTCCACGACTAAGTTTGGACACCCCTGTTCTACTGTTAAATCAGATTGTCTAACTGTGACATTAAATATGTTAACATTAAATGAATAGTTTAAACAAAACTGAAAATTCTGCCATCATTTACTCAGCCTTCACTTGATCCAAATCTGTTTGAGCTTCTTTCTTCTGCTGAACACAAACGAAGATATTTTGAAGAAAGACAGAAACTTATAACCACTATGACTTCCATAGTATTTGTTTTTCCTACTACGCAAGCCAGTTGGGTTACAGGTTTTCAGCTTTCTTCATTTGTGTCCAGCAGAAGAAAGAACTCATAAAGGTTTGAAACTTTGGTCAGGCAGTAAACAGTAAGTAAATTAAAATTTTGGGGTGAACTATCCCTTTATTGAGCAGTCGAATTACAGTAGTAGGCTTTAATATCTTCTAATGAGGCCATTTAAGTGTACATAGTGATGTCAAAGTGTGAAGTTGAACAGTGAATTTGATTACCTTTCTTAACAAGCTGTGCTCTCTCTTTCTGCATCACGTCCATTTCTCTCGTCAGCGCCTTCTTCTGTCTCTCCAACTCACACCTCAGAATCCCAATGCGCAGCTGCATGCACTCCCTTTCCTTCTTCTGCAAATGGAGAAAACATGAAGGTCAACCAATGTTATAGATGAAGACTTGCTCTTTTCTGTCCCATTACATTTTTGGATCTTCCTAGCTTATTCCACAGATTAATACAAACAGATTGCATTCATATCAAAGAACTGAAGTCTCTTTTACAAAATACAGTGTTTTGACCAGTTTCATGCACAACTTTTGTTTTTTTAAATATATTAATTTAGCATTTACCATATTCACGACCATCTAAACTACAAAAATGGCATTTTAGAAAATCTACAGGCATGAGCGGTTTTCCAAACACAGGGTTTCATTAGAGTGATTTTGCCACCTATTGGCCAACATGCATTTTTAGTAAATTTTGCATCATTCTGACACCATCATTTTATAACATTGTTGCTTTGTAAACACATTCAGACCATTGCTGTATCCCAATTCGCATACTTATACTATGCCCTAAATGTATGTACTTTTTGTGAAGGAAAAGTACATAGTTTTGAGTGTGTAACAAATGAGTATGCAAGCTTTGGGACACACTACTTCCTCATTAACAGATCGTTATGTTGCTTAGTAATGTCCCCTGTCAATCATCTCGACACATCATGCACATTTCTTTCATATTTAATTACCTACATTATTGTAGACTCAGCGGGAGGTTAATCTGCCATTCACAAGTCTTTCATGCAGAGAAATCTACTCAGGTCTTTGGATCCTTCTGCATTCTGAAGTTAATGTCCAACCATACCTTGATATAAGTTTACAGTGTTGTTGCAGATGAAATATAACACGGAAACATGACTTAATATTTTCCAGTTGGCTAGATAAAAATTAATAGTCATTAATTAATAGTCAAACAACTTTACCAAAGCCTCTCTACTTGGCGGTTGGTCTAGCATGTCCACCATGTATGTAGTTTATTTACACTTTTTACATACATTGTAGTTCCAATCAAATTCACGTCCAATGCGTAATATATTGTGGGCAATATTAACAGTTCAAGTATGGACGCTTCTACTCTTCAAACTTTTACCGGAAATAGTAAACCATCCAGGAACATTTGGCATACTCTTTTCAACATACTATGGTTTGGGACATACTAATTCTATTTTAAAATACTTTTTAAAAAGGATAGAATGCAAATTGGGATGCAGCCAAGCGACAACCTCCCTCTCTCCCTCATGAAGCAAATATGGAAATAACTGTAACTGCAATTCATCGAAATTCCGCTATTCCTGGTTCCATAATAGAGCAAATTTCTATTGACCCCACTGTTAAAATGGCCAACTTTACAGCAGAAAAAGGGTGTTTACAGCCTGGTACAAAGAACAATTTTGGTGCATATAGCTAATATTACCCTTCATGACAACTGTGAGGGTGTGAATTTTTAAGTCTGCACAATTAAGTGTGTGGCCACTTGAGTGACAGCTAGGTCTTGCTGGTCGCAGTCACGTCACCTCAGCTGATTCCGGCTGATTAGCCGATGAACTCTGAACTGTTTTGTTTTATGTGGCTTTACACAGTCAGTTGCCTTTTGGAATTATTTCTTACAATTATCAGATGATATGGCATGCTGTGTGCACTTTATTGTGCTCACAAACCATTCACGTGGCCTCCATTTCCCAGGTGAGTGAAATTATATACTTATACCATCAGTAAAAATGTATTTGTTTTATTTAAGATAATTAATTTTTTATAATTTTCTTTAGACCTGTAAAGCACTCCAGAATCTGACAGATTGATTAGCTGTAGGCTCTAGAACAGTCATCTGACACGTTGTCATACAGTGTTATGCCTGGATTTCATAAACAGCCTTGCATTTACCAAAACAGACTATATTTTAAGTGTTTGGAAGTAATTTGCGTTTTCCTCCTGTTGAAAAACATCATAAGAACAATTTTTAGTGATTCAATGTATTACAACAGTGTTTTTAAAAGACTAAACACTTTATTGATATAGTATACAACAAAGCACATGTGGTCAGAACACAAACGAGTCGCAGGTAATAAAGTAATAAGCGTTTCTCCCAAAGAAAAGCCCGTCTAAGCAAAATGCTAGCAGGTGTCTGTAGCTCTGCTCACGCTCCGCCTCTTTGCCCTTGTTTGGTATCCCCCGGTTGATGCGATGATGGTTCTGGTTGGCCACGCCTATTTGTAGCTTCTTTTGCATTCTTCAGAAACCTATGGGTAACGTAACGGATACTACGTCCATATCTTTTACAGTCTATTGATGCAGCACATGTGTATGACAAAAATGCAGTTTCATTATATATTAGCTAAATGTTTTTTATTTTAAAAGCATACATGACCAATTAAAGAAATTAATCCTTTTTCAACAGAAAAGCATTACATAAATTTCAAATAGGCATCATTTATACTTATTTCATCAAAAATGTGTCAGTTTTCACAAAAATATTAAGCAGTACAATGTTTTTTTTTATTTAAAAAATTATTTAAATCATTTCTGAAGGATTATATGATGCTTTAATCTGAAGTATATTTTATGGGAGATGGTCTAGACATAGAATAGTTAGTGTAGATATACAAGTTATTAATATTTATGTAAGATTCTCCTTGTGGCATGTAAAAAGACCATAACTTAGAATTGGCTTAAAGACATCACTCTAAATTGTAAACAGTGGTTTGTGATTATTGATAATATCCTGGTTATAGAAGAGCTTTTAATTATGGTTGAAGATGAAAAAAGCGCATTCAAAGTGGAATAGGAAATGTGATAAATAAAGACATCCCAGCTACATAAACTGAAATTGTAACAATAATAGTAACCTAATGCATTTGGTCATGGTGTTCAGTTATGCATGTTAGATCATATTGTATTTTATGCAGTGCGATGTGTATAAATGGTATGCATGTATAATGTATCTTTTATCCTTGTCTTTATTATACATTTTATGTGTATATGTATTTTATTTTATTGCAGACAATATGAACACCAAATATTTCATGCTGTCCGGGCAAATTCATTTCTCTTGTAAATTTACATCCTTTCCTGCCTGCCTGCAGTCCTGACCTGTCTCCAATAGAGAATGTGTGGTTGCATTTTGAAGTGACAACGAAGACCCCGTATTGTTGTCCACCTTAAGACTTGTTTTTAGGAAGAATGGGACAAAAATCACACATGACACTTCATCATTTGGTGTCTTCAGTGCCTAAAAGTCTTTTAAGTGTTGTAAAAAGGAATGGCAACATTACAAAGTGGTAAACGTTGTTCCATTTTTTTAATAAGCTACAAAAACCAAAATTGTAATATGTTTAAACTGCAATAGTAAGTCCAAGGTACTTAGAAAATGTGGAAAAAATATTAAAAGTCTTTATTGACATTACTACAGGATACCCTGATAAAGGCAAATGTTTGCCGAAATGCATAGGCACAGTTTTAAGGAACAGCCATGTCAATAAAGGCTTTTTAATATGTTTTCCACATTTTTCGAGTGCCTTAGACTTACTTTTGCTCTTTATTCTGATGAATCCCTTACCCAACAAGAACTGACACATTGGTAACACTTTCTTTTGATGGTCAATTTAAGTATTAGTAGACGGTCTGCTTAATATCTGTTGATATCATTCCTTCAACAGACATTTAACTGACTATAAGAAACTTTGCAAGTACATGACAACCCTAAGCCCAACGTAAGTCTATTTATAATCTTATGAGAATTAGTTGGCATGCAGATTGATTAGCTGTAGGCTCTAGAACAGTCATCTGACACGTTGTCATACAGTGTTATGCCTGGATTTCATAAACAGCCTTGCATTTACCAAAACAGACTATATTTTAAGTGTTTGGAAGTAATTTGCGTTTTCCTCCTGTTGAAAAACATCATAAGAACAATTTTTAGTGATTCAATGTATTACAACAGTGTTTTTAAAAGACTAAACACTTTATTGATATAGTATACAACAAAGCACATGTGGTCAGAACACAAACGAGTCGCAGGTAATAAAGTAATAAGCGTTTCTCCCAAAGAAAAGCCCGTCTAAGCAAAATGCTAGCAGGTGTCTGTAGCTCTGCTCACGCTCCGCCTCTTTGCCCTTGTTTGGTATCCCCCGGTTGATGCGATGATGGTTCTGGTTGGCCACGCCTATTTGTAGCTTCTTTTGCATTCTTCAGAAACCTATGGGTAACGTAACGGATACTACGTCCATATCTTTTACAGTCTATTGATGCAGCACATGTGTATGACAAAAATGCAGTTTCATTATATATTAGCTAAATGTTTTTTATTTTAAAAGCATACATGACCAATTAAAGAAATTAATCCTTTTTCAACAGAAAAGCATTACATAAATTTCAAATAGGCATCATTTATACTTATTTCATCAAAAATGTGTCAGTTTTCACAAAAATATTAAGCAGTACAATGTTTTTTTTTATTTAAAAAAATTATTTAAATCATTTCTGAAGGATTATATGATGCTTTAATCTGAAGTATATTTTATGGGAGATGGTCTAGACATAGAATAGTTAGTGTAGATATACAAGTTATTAATATTTATGTAAGATTCTCCTTGTGGCATGTAAAAAGACCATAACTTAGAATTGGCTTAAAGACATCACTCTAAATTGTAAACAGTGGTTTGTGATTATTGATAATATCCTGGTTATAGAAGAGCTTTTAATTATGGTTGAAGATGAAAAAAGCGCATTCAAAGTGGAATAGGAAATGTGATAAATAAAGACATCTCAGCTACATAAACTGAAATTGTAACAATAATAGTAACCTAATGCATTTGGTCATGGTGTTCAGTTATGCATGTTAGATCATATTGTATTTTATGCAGTGCGATGTGTATAAATGGTATGCATGTATAATGTATCTTTTATCCTTGTCTTTATTATACATTTTATGTGTATATGTATTTTATTTTATTGCAGACAATATGAACACCAAATATTTCATGCTGTCCGGGCAAATTCATTTCTCTTGTAAATTTACATCCTTTCCTGCCTGCCTGCAGTCCTGACCTGTCTCCAATAGAGAATGTGTGGTGCATTTTGAAGTGACAACGAAGACCCCGTATTGTTGTCCACCTTAAGACTTGTTTTTAGGAAGAATGGGACAAAAATCACACATGACACTTCATCATTTGGTGTCTTCAGTGCCTAAAAGTCTTTTAAGTGTTGTAAAAAGGAATGGCAACATTACAAAGTGGTAAACGTTGTTCCATTTTTTAATAAGCTACAAAAACCAAAATTGTAATATGTTTAAACTGCAATAGTAAGTCCAAGGTACTTAGAAAATGTGGAAAAAATATTAAAAGTCTTTATTGACATTACTACAGGATACCCTGATAAAGGCAAATGTTTGCCGAAATGCATAGGCACAGTTTTAAGGAACAGCCATGTCAATAAAGGCTTTTTAATATGTTTTCCACATTTTTCGAGTGCCTTAGACTTACTTTTGCTCTTTATTCTGATGAATCCCTTACCCAACAAGAACTGACACATTGGTAACACTTTCTTTTGATGGTCAATTTAAGTATTAGTAGACGGTCTGCTTAATATCTGTTGATATCATTCCTTCAACAGACATTTAACTGACTATAAGAAACTTTGCAAGTACATGACAACCCTAAGCCCAACGTAAGTCTATTTATAATCTTATGAGAATTAGTTGGCATGCAGATGCAATGTAACAAACTCAACAAACGGACCATCAAAATAAAGTGTGACCAACACATTAATTATTCTACCCCTGAGCACTTTTTTTTGGATTTTGAAATCGTTCTAGTTCATTTTGGAAATAAAAAACAATAAAAATCATGAGGAACACATTAAATCATGTTTGTTGTATTGTCTGCAATGAAATACAAGTCAAAGACAATTTAGAAATCACCACTTTCTTATATTATTTGAATTTTCCATACCGTCCCAACTTTTTCTAGTTTGGGGTTGTACAATATCTCTCAGTATTGTTCGTTGTTAATATGTTTTTCTTGGTCTGCATTTTTAAAATTGTATATTTAACTAAATAAAAACAAAATTAATACAAAAAAAATAAGTACAGTTAAAAATTTA
Source organism: Danio aesculapii (assembly GCF_903798145.1). Classification (NCBI taxonomy): domain Eukaryota; kingdom Metazoa; phylum Chordata; class Actinopteri; order Cypriniformes; family Danionidae; genus Danio; species Danio aesculapii. Next base: position 32,258,943 of record NC_079444.1, read on the forward strand.
GCTGTCATCCCAATAAACAGACTACTTTTTCAAACACATTAAAGCAAAAAACAGATAGTTTGAAAGCAAATTCCTCACTTTCCTTCAGCTTAGTCCCTTATTTATAATGGATCGCCACAGTGCGATGAACCACCAATTACTCTGGCATATGTTCTACACAGCTCAACACTTCCAGCCACAACCCAGCACTTCAATGCAAATTATTCTACTATATTTTCCTATCAAATGTAAGCAGACTCAGTGAGCAAAGAAGACATCCCAAAAAAATAGACATAAACATAACTTTTCACTGCCCTGTAAAACACTTAAGAAGGAGAGCACAAGCCAGAAACACTGACATTAATGCAATAAAACAGCAAGGGCTGATTTTTTAAGCAGATTACGGCAGACATCAGTGCCAGATCTTCCCTCAGCTTCTCCAGCATCCAGCGCAGCACGGATGAGTCCATCACATCTATCTAATCTACATCTACAGCCCTGCGGCTTTCGGGACTGTTAGCGAGCCAAACGCACTAATGAGGACCAGTGATCTGACGAGGGTTAAAGTGGGATCGAGAGCAGATAGCAGAAGAAAGAGAGAGCGAGAGAAGGAGATAAGATGAAGAGAAAGTTCACCACATCTTTCAACTCCATGATTGGTGCTGGTGATGTCTATCATAAGCAGAAAACTAACTGCAGAGTTTAATGAGGAGCAGAGCAGCTCCAAATGTTCGATCCACATAGAGAGACAGTAGTAGATCATAGTATTACTGAGAATAGTAGTAGTAATATACATTGATAGCCAAAATTATTAAGACTTGTTTGTAGGAAGAATGTGACAAAATTACACCTGAAACACTTCATCACTTGATGTCTTCAGTCCCTAAACGTCTTTTAAGTGATGTTAAAGGGAATGCCATTACAAAGTGGTAAAGGCTTTACTGTTTACTCCAACTTGTTTTTAAACGTGTTGCAAAAATCAAAATTGCAATATATTTAAACAGCAAAAGTAATTCCAAGGTACTCGAAAAATGTGGGAAAATATTAAAAAGCCTTTGACATGGCTACCACAGGGGACCCTGATGAAGGCAAATGTTCACCCGAAATGCGTAGGCACAGTTTTAAGGAACAGCCATGACAATAAAGGCTTTTCAATATTTTTCCACATTTTTTGAGTGCCTTGGGCTTACTTTTGCTCTTTATTTTGATATTTTATTCTAGCCAAAATAAAACAAATAAGACTTTCTCAAAAAGAAACAAATATTATCAGACATACTATGAAAATTTCCTTCCTCTGTTAAACATCATTTGGAAAATATAAAAAAAAAATAAAAAAATTAAAAAAATTAAAGGGGAGCTAATAATTCTGACTTCAACTGTAAGTGGATAAAAGCAGTACAGTTCACTTCAACTGATAGAATTGTTGTGTTCAAAGCAACCATCTGTATGTTTTATGAATTAGTACAACTTTATTGTGTTTTGGGGGCAAAAAAGTCAACATTTTCAGATGTCAAGTGATAATAATTTTGGCTAACAGTGTATGTTTATTGCTAAACCAGCTTCATTGACTTTTAAATGGCAGATATATTGACATTGCTGCTTCACATTTAGAACACTTAAAACATTATATAATAAATAGAATGAAAAACTAGCATTTCATAAAAATCGATAGAAAATATTCTTTAATAAAACATTTGATAGACATTGTAAAAGTATTTATATTTATATCTTTTAAAGTTTGTCCTGATAAAAACCTGATTCATAACATAACAAATTCAGCAGTCCAAATAAATGTTTTATATTTACAACTTGTTTCAGTCTTGATATAAAAGGGTAAATGCATTTTATGAATTTGTTTCAGATAACTAGTTATATTGACACTGTACCCATTCCAATGGATATTTCTTAAATATAGACTGATTGAATAATGTCAGAGAGTAGGGAACTTGCCGCACCCTGATTCTTTTCATTGCCGGTGTCTGCTTGCTCATTTGCCACAATGCCCCAGTAAACTATAAACAAACATTCAGAAATGCAATTACACAGACTTATTTAAAAGATCTGCATTTGGTTTCATTTTATACAGAAAATGTGAATGGTGTTTGGGAAATGTGAAAGTGTCAGGAATGAAATCTTTGAAATCTGCTTTGAGTAACATCTCAGGATCTTGTATTCTTGCAGCTGGCAGCTGAGGAAGTGTCACTCAAAGATGGAGAAGATTGCACCTGTATCTCCAGATTGCTCGAGCCCTCATACAGCAGGTGAAGAGCAAGAGTTTGCGTGTTTACTATCAACACCACTGGCACGACAAACACCACTTTTCACACACTCTGAAATGCTCCAAAAATGCACACATGCATGTCACAAGATGTTTCTGAGAACCAGAACTAAAGACACATACACTCACCGGCCACTTATTTGGTACACCTTACTAGTACCGGGTACTAGTACCCCTTTTGCCTTTAGAACTTAATCCTTCATGACATAAATTCAACAAGGTACTGGAAATATTCCTCAGAGATTTTGGTCCATATTGACATAGCATCACAAAGTTGTGAAGATTTGTCAGCTGCACATCCATGATGCGAATCTCCTATTCCACCACATACCAAAGGTGCTCTATTGGATTAAAATCTGGTGACTGTGGAGGCCATTTGAGTCAATTTAAGTCAATAGTTTATGATGTTTAAAAATTGTTTAAAATTACCATAAAATTACAATTTTATATGTTTCTTTTATTATACTTGACTATTTATTTATTGATGAACATTTACATAATACTAAAATAATATTAATAGTAGTAATAAGTATTCTTTTGGGCTTAATTTAAATTAACTAACCTCTCTGAATTACACCTCTTAAAAAATAGCTTTGACTGAACATAAATCTGTCCAATTAAACCATACAATACTCCACAGTTTAGCTGCATGTGCTTAGAATATATTTTGGCTTCAAACACATAGACTAAAAGCCCCAAATCTCCAAAGCACACAATTCACATCACGGCTTGCTTTACTCGCCACTAATGAGAAAGTCTTGAATAATTCAATTAGCTATATTACAGTACAGCGAGCTGATTGATTGCTGGAAAGACGCTAACAGGCACAAAACTGACCCGAGGCCAGAGAGAAGTGACACCGCGGCAGTTAAAGAGGCAAACAACCTGATCTGCAATCAGCTTCGAGAACCTCAAGGTTGAAGGAAAACTGGAAACAGATTCTGGCTCATTAAGCACAGTAACTGATCCACTTTGCAGGAGTTTCAGAACCTTGCTGACCTTTATTGTGATCCAGGTAGAGCTTGTGTGATTGAGGAAGAGTGTCAGCTATTAGTGTAAGCGGATACTGAGGTCCGACGTGCGGAGAACTCCAGAAACTTTGCCAGTTGGGTTTTTGGAGAGGAACAGACTTCAGATTCATTCAGAAGGACTTGATGAACTGCCTGAGGGAGACGTGCGATAGCATTCCCAACATATGTGGCCTTCGGACGGAGATTGTAACTCAAATTAACTTGTATTTCCTGCATGTCATATATTGTTTGCTGTGTTTGTTAGTAACATGTGCTTCTCCATAATGCATTGGCAACTTTTACATTTATGATCATTTCTGGCTTATTTGAAGTTGAGCAAGAGATTGATTAGTTCTATTTCCATTGGTTGGGCTCTGTGATTTTCACAATGCTAAGTGTGGGTCTCTGCAGGTCAGAATTGGCATGCCAAAGGGTAGGAGGCGCTGCAAAATGTATGGGTCCTGCCAAAAGGTAGGAGGAGCTGCAAAATCTATGGGTCCTGCCAAAAGGTAGGAGGCGCTGCAAAATATATGGGTCCTGCCAAAAGATTGGAGGCGCTGCAAAATGTGTGGGTCCTGCCAAAAGGTAGGAGGCGCTGCAAAATGTATGGGTCCTGCCAAAAGGTAGGAGGCGCTGCAAAATGTGTGGGTCCTGCCAAAAGGTAGGAGGCACTGCAAAATGTATGGGTTCTGCCAAAAGATTGGAGGCGCTGCAAAATGTATGGGTCCTGTCAAAAGGTAGGAGGCGCTGCAACAGGTTCGGGTTGCGCCAAAGAGTAGAAGACGATGCAAAATGTATGGGTTCTGCTAAAGGGTGGAGGTATGGCCAAAGTATGATGTGATGAGGTATGCCTAAGGGTAATAATAATAATAATAATAATAATAATTACTTACATTTATTTAGAGCTTTTTTTAGGCACTCAAAGCACTTTACACATAGGGGGGAATCTCCTCATCCACCACCAGTGTGCAGCATCCACCTGAATGACGCGACGGCAGCCATTTTGCGCCAGACCGCACACCACACACCAGCTGATTGGTGGAGAGGAGACAGAGTGATTAAGCCAATTATGATATGGGGAGGGTTAGGAGGCCATGATGGACAGAGGCCAGAGGATACATTTGGCCAGGACGCCTGGGTTAAACCCCTACTCTTTTTCGAAGAACATCCTGGGATTTTTAATGACCACAGAGAGTCAGGACCTCAGTTTAACCTCTCATCCGAAAGACGGCGCTCACTGAGCAGTATAGAGTCCCCGTAATTATACTGGGGCATTAGGACCCACACAGACAGCAGGTTGGGTGCACAGCAAAATGTATGGATCCTGGCAAAGGGTAGAGAGAATGGCCAAAATTATGGGTCGTGCCAAAGAGTATTACAAAAGGCAAAATGTTTGGGTCGTCCCAAAGGGTATGGGTGTGGCCAATATTGTGAGTCATGTCCAAGGGTAGAATGTGAGCTAAAATGTATGGGTTGTGCCAAAAGATACAAGCGTGAACAAAATCTAGGGTTGTGCCAAAGGGTAGGAGCATGGCCAAAATTATGAGTCAAGCCAAAGGGTATGATGTGAGGTAAAATGTATTGGTCATGCCAAAAGGTAGGGGTGTGGGCAAAATTATGGGTTGTGCCAAAGAGTAGTGGGAATGGCCAAAATTATGGGTCATGCCAAAGGGTATTACAAAAATCAAAATGTATGGGTCGCGCCAAAGGGTAGGGGAGTGGCCAAAAGTTATGGGTCGTGGCAAATAGTAAGACGCAAGGCAAAATGTATGCGTCAAGCCAAAGGGTAGAGACATGGCTAAAATTATAGGTTGTAAAATTATGGCTAAAAGTTTGGGTCATCCCCAAGGGTTCAAAAAGATTCAATTCAATTCACCTTTATTTGTATAGCGCTTTTACAATGTAGATTGTGTCAAAGCAGCTTCACATAAAAGGTCATAGTAAATTGGAACAGTGTAGTTCAGTTTTCAGAGTTTAAGTTCAGTTCAGTTCATATGGGTCGTGCCAAAGGGTAGTGTGCATGTCAAAAATGTGTGCATATGAAAGATTCGTACATTTTATAAATGTTGTTTTCAAAAATAAATGTTTTAACTTGCATAAATTTCACGTTATGTGTAATATTGACTGCAGAAATTATAGTAAACTTACCTGAGACTGACATTAGCCACAAATCTAAAAAATTTGTGTGATTAATTTCTTCTTGTTAATTTTATTTATTTATTTTTTTGTGGTTGTTAGCAAACACAATTACATCCATTATTAGTGAGCAGAATTAGTTCACATTCAGCAAAATATTTGGCAGTCACATACATTCTTATTCAGATGGGATTTAATTTCTCGTAGGACCACAGATTTTGCAGAAAAACAGTATAAGGAATTTGCGTATTACGCATATAATCAGAGTTTGAGAGAAAGGTAAATGAATATAATGCATGTATTATTATATTTATTGGGAGAGGAAGATATTTGTCGACAGACTTTTGTTCGTGTTCATCACAACTAATTTTCCAAAACTCCTGCACCGCCTGCATTTTTGCAGCTGCTAAATGACTGACTCCAAAAATCTCAAACATGTTTTCCTTTTACTTTTCATTCTCCTGCAGGACAGAGTAAGTGCGGAAATGCACAGAGAGAACAAGGGCACAGCTATGATGATCTGTAAATCTATCAAAACATGTGTTACAAGAGCAGTCTGAGGACCTAATGACACATTTATGAGGATCTGCGTAAAACAAGATCGTGAAGCCTGCTGTTTGTGTGCCCTCACTTCCTGTCTGAGGCCGAGGGCACTAAAGTAGCATCCTGGACACTTGTTATCTCTAGAAAAAATAACACAGCAAAAAAATACGAGTAAGCTGCCAGCCCTATATCTATAATAAAAGACACAGAGTATGTTTACATAGACACCAATAATCAGATTTTAATACAATTAAGACAATAAGAGTCTACCATGTAAACAGCAATTTTTGATTAATTTATTCTGATTAAGGTCATAATCGAACTAAACAGAAATCAGATTTTGACGTGGAGTATGCCGATTTTAGTCATATTATTACAACACCGCAATCAAACTATTACCGTTGTGTAGGATTTTTGCCTCATTTTGCAACAGGATAGTCCAAACACACATGGCTGTTGAACACTATTTTCTCTGCTCCTACCGTGTCAGTAAGGGACCACAGACATACACAGCGAAATGCCGAGATTTTTTTCTCCCATTCGGCGTGCGGTATAAAATTCCATTAAAACAACACTCTTCCAGAAGTTCATATTCGCATCCAATATCTCGTTTGTCATGGGGGCATGAACGAAATGTTCCTGAATGAAAGTGAAAGTGCCAAACTGCAGTTAAAGTAGACAAATTAAAAATGAAACACACAGAATAACATGAAACTCCTGAGGAAATGTGGATAGCGTAATGACGCAATGACATTAATCGAAATATGTGCCATAACATGTAAAACGGGATCATGAAAGGAAAATTCAAAAAGCAACTCATGTACCATAATTATATTATTGTCTTATTCAGATTAAGGCAAATAATTTGATTACTGATGTCCATGTAAATGTAGTCATTGTTGAGAACTTTCGTTTTATATATTATATATTATATTGTTTTATATATTTTGTGATATATTTTTAGCATTTGTTTTTGCAACGATTTTATTAAGTGTTCTTTTAAATAACAAAAAAGTTACTAAAACTAATATTGTGATTATAAATGTAATTTTGTTTTTCAAAATAAATAAACAAAAAACTTTAAACTTTTTTTATTTCACCTGCTTGCAGAGAAAATATTTTACAAAATCATTTAGTTTAATATAAACCTTTTATTTAAATAATACAAAAATAAAATTACAAATATATTAGAAATTATAAAAAAGACATATTTAACTAACAAATTGACAAAAAAACTGAACCTTTAACTAAAGCTGAAATTAAAACAGAAAAGAATTATACAAATTATAATTGAATAAAAAAATAAAAATAAAAAAAGACTTTTAAACTTATTTTATTTCACCTCGTTGCGGAGAAAATATTTCCACAAGATCATTTAGTTTAACATAAAACTTTTTTTTAAAATAATACAAAAATAAAAGAGCAAACATATTAGAAAATATAAAAAAAGAAATAGTCATACTTAACTAACAAATTGACAAAAAAAAAACTAAAGCTTTAACTTACGCTGAAATGAAAACAGAAATTTTTTTACTAATTACAATTAAATAAAAAAAAAGATTAAAAATATCTTTTAAACTTATTTTATTTCACCTGTTTGCTAAGAAAATATTTTACAAGATCATTTAGTTTAACAAACCTTTTTTAAAAAATAACGATACTAATAAAATGACAAACATATTAGAAATTATAAAAAAAAGAAAGTCATTACAAATTGACAAAAAACTGAAGCTTTAACTAAAGCTGAAATGAAAACAGAAAAGAATTATACAAATTATAATTAAATTTAAAAACGAATTTAAAAAAGACTTTTGAACTTATTTTTATTTCACCTAGTTGCAGAGAAAATATTTTACAAGATCGTTTAGTTTAACATAAACCTTTTTTAAAAAATAAATATAAAAATAAAAGGAAAAATATATTGGAAAATATAAAAAAGAAATAGTCATACTTAACTAACAAACTGACCAAACAACTTTATATACTACTGTATATACTTATGATATTACAAAATGACACATAAAAGCTGATTCCTTTTCATTCTTTCTATATTCTGAAATCAACGCACTTAATGTGAGTTAAGTGTATGTATAATAAAAATCTATTTTCTAGCAAACTCTTCACTTCTTTATAGTTGAACCTTTTTTTAACCAGCAAACAGTGTGTACTTTTAATATGTACTTTTGTGTTTCCTTTCAACTAAAGAGAAATGCTATTCCAGATAGCTAATCAAAGGCTGGTTTATACTGCCATCTCTCATGAAAGAGTCATTCTGTGAGCCTGGAAAGACAATATCCCCACTACAGTGTGAAGGATTTCATTTTAAATTGAGTTTGACAATCTGCTATAAAATTCTGTCAAGCATACAGCAACTGTAAATTTAACCGTTTATACTTGCAGAGGTGCTTTACAGAATCTTAGCATCAGCCCTATATGCCAGGTGCAGAAAAAACAGAGAGAGAAAACCCTACAGGCCGGGCAGGATTTATGAAGTCAGAAAACAGAAAGTATTCAGAATATATAAAAATAATCCTGACTGAATATGAGCACACGGGCAGAGCTAAGCTGCGTCCAAAACTGTCCACGCACCATATATCTGGTGTTCGAATTCTGCAAACAACTTCATTCTTGACATTCGTTCACAATATTTTACTGACAATTCACTCAGATTTTGAGCGTACATCTGCTGTAAACTTATTAAAGAGTCAAAGACAAAGAGCAAAAAGAGAAGAAACACTTGCAAATATTCATATTTCATTATTTAAGTCAGTATTGACAATAAAGAACTTGAGTTCATACATTTGTGGTTACAATCTGGGAGTACAATGTGAGTACAATCTGGACAAACTCAGTGGCTGGACAACATTTTTAAAAAGATTTTTAATTGTTTGGTTTCTTTATATTTCACCTAAATTTAGGTTGAAATAACCCATTATTTTAGAGTTCAGTGTTTTTGTTCAGTGCTTTTAAGTAAAAGGAAATTACAAAATATAATAATTAGGCGTTTTCTTTCTCTATATTATCCAATAATACAATAACATTGGATACAATTTAAATAACAAAAAAAAAGTTACTAAAGTCAAAACTGTAAATATAAAGTTAATTTTGTTATTAAAAATAAATAAACAGGGTTTCTGCAGGTTTCTTCAAGTCAAATTTAAAAAAATTTAAGACCCTTTATGACTATTATGAATGAAATTTTTTGACTTATCCAGGACTAAACACTACGGGCATATTCTCACAAGGCACGATCGCCTTGAACTGTGTCGAAGTGTGCTTGCCCCCCCACTCCCCTCTCCCCTGACAGCCTGCTCTCACGCTGCATCTTTACCTTCCGAAACCAGAGCATGCTTTCGTAATCGATCATGCGACTGTTAAAAGTGATGTCGCAGCGTCAGTTTCAGGCTCAGGCAATTCGGGGCACTCACACTTGTCAAACGAGCCGGGAAATGCACCCGGTCACAGTTCGGATAGCATAGTGCGAGTAAATCCTAAGGATTTTTTCTAATGTCCCAGTTACTTCTGTAATAGTTTAATGGAAGATCATGTAAAGGGATGTGTTGCTACAGTTTTCTGTCCCTAATTAGAGAATTTTATTTTAAGAACAAAAAGTTTTTGGATCTCTTTGCAATAAAAAATTATATATAAAAAATGTAAACATTTTGTCATTGATTATTGGGCATCGGCCCGATTGGGTAGTTTTATTTGCACATAGGAAAATTAAGACCTGTTTAAACAGATTTATGACCTACAACACTACAAGTCTTTTTAAGGCCTACAATTTTATTTCTGAAATTTAAGACATTAAGACTAAAGGGTCCCGCGGACACCCTTAGTGTTTGTAATATTAGGTTATCAAGGTATATGTGTATTCTGTACAGGTTTTTTTTTTATTTATTTATTTATTTATTTTATTTTTTATTTTGTAATTTTTTTTTTCTTCTTTTCTCTCAGAGATAAATGTAATTTCAACTTGTTTAGAGGGTTGGGAATAATATTTGTTTAAATTTCTCTGAAAAAGTTACTTTGTTATATCTGTAAAAGTTGAATAAACAGATTTTAAAAATTAAAAAAAAAAAAAAAACTTATTTCATTTCACCTAGTTGCCAAGAAAATATTTTAGAAAAAAATTGTTTAACACAAACCTTTTATTTTAAATAAATATAAAAATATTATTTAAAATATACTAGAAATTATACAAAAACAAATGGTCATATTAACTAACAAATTGACAAAAAAAATTAAAGCTTGGACAAAAGTTAAAATGAAAACCAAAAATAAAATTGGCTAACTAATGATACAAAAATCTCTCTTTATTATCCAATAATACATTAAATACAACAAACGAAAAAAAAAACATTTTAATTTATGAAGAAAAAAAAGGACTGGAAAAATATCAGTGACAGACTGTTCTCTGGCTCACACTATTAAGATCACTATCAGAATTCACTCACTCATTTCAGTTTTACACGTGACTACTGTCTTTCAAATTATAGTTGCACTTCCGATTTGAGGAACTTCCATTTAAAAGTAATCAATCAAATCATTTTAAATAATAAGACTGCACTACAAATAACCCATATATACTGTATATAGTGAAAACTGAGTAAGAGGCATGTTTGGCTTTGTGCATTATTTTTTTATCTGTTGGGTATTTGTTGCAAAGCTCTCTTGTGTTTACTGTTTTAAAAGTATTTTCTCTTTGCGTTCGATACAGTACAGTAATATTCAAGCCTGTAATATTGTTGTGGAAACACTTGTTTTTAATTTGTGTGGTTATTCATGATCTGTTCATGATCCGTGAATCGATTTATTCCAATGAGTTGTTTTTTAATATTCAATGAATGAAAATGACTAATTTATCCAAAGCATCATGGGACATACATCAAATAGGGCTTAGTGAATGAGAGAAGTAGGAAGGTTTTATGATACAGCTCTGGACTGTTCTACTGGTTTAATTTGCAGGCTCTCACCTTTTCTGTGCAGGATGCTGTTGTCCTCAGTTTCTCTTCAATTTCCTTCCCAATCTTCTGAACAGTCACCTGAGTCTGCTTGATGGCTCTTTGGGCCATGCGCAGTCTGTGGATGTAAACACACAAAAACACAATTGAGAATCTGAGACAGAACTGACTCCAAGGTCTGGAGCCCAAAAATTTCATGACATTAATGGAGACTGAAGTATGTAATAAAATACTTTCACAGCATGAGAAAACACTACGAATACAAAAGCCAGACACAATGGATGTTCTGTTGTGGTCATCTCACTGCTGATCCATCTACATAGAGTCATGGAAATGTCTCATATTTTCATTTAGTTAAACTTAAAGCTAAAATTACTAAAGCCAACACAAAAAGATATTAAAAATCATGACATTTTAAAAACTAAAAAACAAAAGATTATGGTCCTAAATTATTATATAATACACAACATCAAGTCTTAATATTTTACATATCATAATATTAAGTCATAATATATAGTCACCATAAATATTAAGTCATCAATATCATAAATATCAAGTCTGAATATTTTATATATCTTAATATTAAGTCATAATATCAAGTCATCCTAAATATCAAGACATCAATTTCATAAATATTATAAATATCAAGTCTTAATATTTTACATATCACAATATTAAGTCAATATCAAGTCATTATAAACATCATCATAAGTCACCAATATCATAAATATAAATATCACGTCTTAATATTTTATATATCATAATATTAAGTCATAATATCCAGTCATCATAAACATCAAGTAATCAATATTATAAATATTAGAATTATCAAGTCATAATACGTTACATATCATAATATTAAGTCATCATATCAAGTCCATCAAGTCATCAATGTCATAAATATTAGAAATATCAAGTCATAATATGTTACATATCATAATATTTTACATATAAACTTGATACATAATATCAAGATTTTATTTAAAATATATATGTTTTACAGTTTGTTTTTCAGAAAGAAAGAAATTCAGTGCACTTATTATATTTCAGGTAGCAAAAATTATTTACATTTGACATAACAATTTGAAAATTTATTATCTTGTTATTATTGGGAGTTTTACTCTGCCTGCATGCTTCAGAATTGACATCGAAAATTCTAATAGCAAATTCAAATTCAAATTGTATTTGACACATGCACAGTAATGCACAGTACGATATGCAACAAAATGCATATACAACAGCCTGCGACCTTAAAAAAATAATAATATCAATAAGAATCTAAATTTTGGGATATAATAAGAAGTAAAAACAAAGAAAATGTTATATATATATATATAGTTATAAGTTATAGCTATAGAAAATAAGAACAAATACAAAATATTTAAAAATTACATATTCTGAATATTTAATATTTTCTATATCTATATATTTAATATATAGAGGACATTTTGCTAACATGAATTAGCACACTGCTAATATTTTAGATTTATGCTAACACAACTATTTATTAACAGTTCTTGCTTTTTTTTTTAAGTCAAAGTATAATTGCAGTATTAGATATTTTATACAGTTGCAGGTGAAGTACTATATCCATGAAAATATGTATTTTTATTATATGTATTTTATTATCTCTACAAAAAAAGGAGGTCATTCATATTTAAAAATTGCATAAATTATGACTTAATGACCATGACAATTACTCAGAAATTTTGCCACTTTAGGGCATTTGCATTAATAAAGATGGAGTTTATGAGTTTGACACCTAGTGGTTGAACTAGGTATAGCACACCTGGTTCAAAACACATAAGTGCAGGTTGCCAGATTGACGAAATCAACAGGAGTGTGCCTGACTGTTTTTTAAATAAAAGCAACGGCACACGATAGAAGGGATATTTTCCCATATTAAAAGGAGTTTTGTTCTAACCAACACCTGAAATGAACATTTTAGAAACGGCTTCTAATTCTTGCAGCTGAACAACAGAAAACTGACAATGATCCTCTCAAGTACACCTCGTGTGCTTTATTCAGTGTTAAATGCTAATAATGTGAGTTTGAATGCCATTTTACATGACATGCATAACCATATACTGTAAGCAGCAGCAGATCTTTACCTCAGATCTTGAAAATAAAACAAACCATTTGAAATGGAACTTTGTTAAAGAGGTTTAATGCGTATTCATTAGAATATAAACCTTAGCATGCTTCTGAATGGCTGTATTTACATTTCTGTCGTGTTTCGTCTAGTGCAAACAGCCAAATTATCACTGCAAATCTCGTCACATAGCCTGTTGTTAGGACACAGGGTTACAATGTAACCTGCTCACCTAATGTTTACGCTCATAGAATTTATATTATTTGCTAATTAATAACCTCATGTGGAACTCTGAATCTGCGTCTCATTTTGGAGGATGTTACTGTCCACTGGAGGTCGCATTATGGTTGCGAACGCATACTTTAAGAGCTTTCATGACTGAATGAATGAAATAAGCGGCTTTCCACCAAGGCAACCCGGGGTGTTGAAATAGAATTAGCTAAACTGACATTGGACAGGTTAAAAGAACCAAAAAAGACAACAATCCGGCACGTAACTCACATTTTCAAAGCAGAATATCTGACTTTAGCAGTGTTTTTCAGATAAACAAGAATGTTCACTTAGCATGTTTCTTAAATATCTGCAAACATATTATGGTATTTTTATGCTTTAGAAGACTCAAAAACTTACATACAGCACCTTTAAAACACCACTGATGATAGGATTTACATCTCAATCAGATTGGAATTAGCTCAATCAAAGAACGACAGTGGACAAAAGTGAAAACCCACACTCAGATGTAATGGAAACAGAACTGGCGCGTGTGAGGAGCAGATGATCTCACATAGTGACCGATTTCAGATTTATATTTGCATTAATCAGTGAACAAATAAACCCAAAGCTTGTGAAAGGACCACTGGACTGAAGGGAGGTCAGGCGTTGTTTTTGCATTGTTTGTTTACTGCCCAAAGGCAACGGGCTTGTTAAGATAAACTCTAATAAATAACAGCATTGCTAGGAGATTAATAACACAGCAGATGGATCTCCTCATTGAGCGCCATGGTTCTCATTTGGTGCCTCGTTTTCTGAATCATCTGGTTTTACAACTACACCAAATGGTTTTAATATGCCATTGTTTAAATCACAGTGGGTATGGTGAAATTCTGAATTCACCTGAAAGGCATTGCAGGGCTTGTAGGTTTAATAATTCTGTCAAACCAACACTGTAAAAAATACTGGGTTCCACACAATTCCTTTATGTTGTGCCAACACAAATTAAGTTAGCTTAATTGTTTTTACAAATTTAAGCGAGTTGAACATATTAATGCTTTAATATAGAGTAAGCAATGTTGACAATAAAATAAAATCTTTATATATTTTGGATTTTTTAAATGATAATTGGCTGGTTAAAACAAGTTTTGTAACAAATAATAATAAAAATGACACAAAAACCATCAGTTGACTGCATCAAGTTTCTGTCTTAATCTATGATTCACGGAATAATTCACTCAAAACAATTCAATTAAAAAAATTAGCAAGTTACCGTCTTTATGCCAGAAAATAAAAAGTCAGAGCTGTGTCAAACATAGGGCTGAACAATTAATCGAAAATAACATTCAAAACCTATAATTGATCAAATTTTTCCAGGTCGTTTTTTCCGATTACTTTCACTTCAACGTGTGGAGTCACGTGACCCCACTCTGTTTATACTTCTGTGTCGAGCGCATGCGTATGGTCACGTATCATGCCATCAGGCAGGCGTTACAGAAGCCTGAGGAGCAAATCAGTGCGGTTTCGTGATAGTTTTTATCCTGTCATTTTACGACTTTTGAATAATACCATTTCTTAAACAATATTGATAGCTAGTGTAAAATAATAAATCAATAAATAGTTAAACTAGCATAAATTGTTAATATTACAACTATTATAACAAATGGTGAAATAGGGAATTAAGTATCAAGTTATTCTCTTTAGAGATACTTTTAATTAGGTTATATCTTATATTTTATAACTATATTTTTATATTTTTATGAAATTATAAAGCTTGTTTATCACGTTAGGATTTTATAGTGTTTATAGTGATGTTTTTTATGTTCTTGTTGGGTCTGTTGCAACGTAATTTCTTTCTGCATTACAATTTTATTGTAATGTTTTGAATGATACAAAGAAAACTAAACTGTATGGTCGCGTATGGTCGCGTATGGTCGAGTATGGTCGCGTATGGTCGCGTATGGTCGCGTATATGGTCGCGTATATGGTCGCGTATATGGTCGCGTATATGGTCGCGTATATGGTCGCGTATATGGTCGCGTATGGTCCGGTGAAGAGTGTGGGCAGTGCGGAGAGCCGCATGAGAGCAGCAAGCCTGTTGGAGGGAGTGTTTACAAGTGTGGAGTCCTGAAGTGGAGCTCCGGTTGGTTTTGTGTTTTTACCTTATGATAAAGTTGTTGCACGTCCGCTGGCTCCCACCTCTGAATGAGTGAGGTTGAGCTAATTGTACATTAGAGTTAAGAAAAAAACACCCTTGAAGAAACTCAACACAGATAAACATAAAACCCCCTGATAGCTGTTTGCAAAAGTGTAAGTTATTTATTTTCACTTTTTTATGATAAATAAATTTGACTGTTGGTTTTAGGTAATGTGTGTTTTAATTTCAGTTGTTTAACATTGATGTTCAATAAAAAAAAATCATAGATCGTAGTGTGTGTTTCCTTCAATTATTTTAAAATCAAGTAATGTACCCTTCATTTAAAAATCTCTCGCTTGTAATATGCGAGCATATTTACTGTACAAAACCTGTCAGTGTACTATAAGAGAGAGCAAAAATAATAATAATAATAATTGTTTGTTAATCGTAATCGAGTAAAATGTTTAATAAATCGAGATTTAGATTTCCTTCCTTTCCTTCCTAATCTTAACTGCCTCTCTGGCTATACCACTAACTGTACTCTCTCAAAAAATAAATAAATAAATAAATAAATAAACAAATAAAAATTTCTAATGCTTTTGCTTCTTAGACTTTTTCACACCGGAAACTTGCCTATAGCACTTGTTCACTGCTGCTCTTATAGTTGTGTAAATTGCTTCCTTGTCCTCATTTGTAAGTCACTTTGGATAAAAGCGTCTGCTAAATGACTAAATGTAAATGTAGATTTTAGGCCAAATTGCTCAGCCCTAGTCTGAAATAACTGACCTACTATTTCTTGTTAGTTGAACTGTTGTAAAAAATCATCACATCCTCAATAGTCCGTATATACATAGTATTTTTCCCCTAACATAACAATATTCAGACATCATTCAGATAGGCTTCATTGAGCAGTAAACACTTCAGGACTCTCAAAACATTCTATTTTATAATTATTTTTTTTTTTGGTATGTTTGCAAAGTGAGTGACATACTCGATAACAGCAGCTCTCACATCATAAAAACAGCATTGCAGACAATAAATCTCACACACTCCTATTAAAAAATAGTCATTGTTTTTGTTTGAGAATTTCAGCATAGCAACACTGACTCAACTAGTGCCAATTTCCTTTTTTTTCCCCAACAACTGCAGCCGTTTGGAAGTGTTACATCAAAACAGAATACCATTTTTGTGACACGAAGAACACCAAAAAATGACACACAATCTCTCCATGAACCTACAGTAAAGAAGAGCATTGTTTTCACATTACAATATGTTTTCCCAGAACAATAAAATCAGTATAAGAGCCATCAATCATGACCAAATTGTGTTCATATGAGCTTTCAGCAACAATAAACCTCACTAGGAAGAGAATAAATTTAAGCAGCTTTATTTTTGTTCACTTTTATACTTTAGCATAGCTGCCATTTTCTAAAAAAAATGGTTACAATGTCTATTTTTTGCTGGTCTTGTTCACATATTCCCAATCGAATCAGCGGCTGAGAGCTCGACCACACGACCTTTCAGCGATGGTGTACAATTTACTTTGCTTCATACTTTCCTCGCTCATTTTCCACTTGCTCGACCTCAGCTAATGGTCTCTTCCCTGTGTTTCTGAACAGTAGGATTAGCACATTCTCACTGGAATCCCTCAAGGAGAAGCAGAAGTGCACATGGCCGGGTTTGAAAACAAACTAGAAACAATGCAGAAGTTAATAAGCACACAGACCACAGCTGTTGTGCAGTAAAAATATAGCAGAATATGCATTCATGAGAGCTTCAGATTCCAGGATTTAGCAAAGGAGTCAGGTTTAACCTGTTAAGCCCCTGCTGGATGATGTTGTAACTACATATTATATTTGGCGACGTGCTCAAGTGATAATTCAAGTCAGGGGCGTTGTTAGACGTGAAGCTCTACTAGGGCACAGCTCCTCCTCCAAAAAATAAATAAATACATAACAACAATAAAATATATATATATATATATATATATATATATAGATATATAGATAGATATATAGATAGATAGATAGATAGATAGATAGATAGATAGATAGATAGATAGATAGATAGATAGATAGATAGATAGATAGATAGATAGATAGATAGATAGATAGATAGATAGATAGATAGATAGGATTAATTTCTGTTATTTATTTAGAATAATAATTGTACAATAACAATATTTCTGTTATTTATTTATAATTATATATATATATATATATATAAATTATAAATAAATAACAGGATTATTGTTATTGTACAATTATTAATCTAAATAACAGAAATTAATCCTAAATGTAATTGGGAAACAATCTAAAGACACAACTGGAGTGATGCTAACATAATTTATGAAGTCTTTTGCATAAACATTTGCATATGTTTTATAGAATTATAAGTTGTGTGTTGTCTTTGACCCAACTCATGGCCTAGATTTAGGTTTATTAAGTCTCACCTCCCTGACTCATCATCCGTCCTTTTTGCTTCATACAAAAAAATTAATAAATAAATAAATAGAAATCACCATCATATTATTTAAACTTTGTTTTGTCGACTTGCAAAAATCACTGCGTGCAGACACCTCTATATAAAAGACTGTTATACTGGGTATTTTTTCAGCATGCATGTTCACTACTGGGACTGACACTGGGAGCAGAGTAGCGCGTCAGCGTCAAGCAGGAGCGGTGCGTGAGGTGCATACCTCATCGGTGCGTGATGTATGTTTTTTTTCTGCGCATATGCGCAGTTCATTTTTTGATAAAACTACATTGCTTTCATCAGCATTGATTTGGTTGCACATAGAGAATAACGTCTTTATTCTGGAATTACCACTCTTAATAAATACACTTGTATATAAGGTAAATCGTATCTCAAAGCATTTACTGGGGCTCTGACGATTTTTACTGGGGCACATGCCCCAGTTAATGGGGTCTAGCGACGCCCCTGATTCAAGTTTATTTGTATAACTCTTTTCACAATAATTATTGCTTCAAAGCAGCTTAACCAAAGGTGCACATTGTTGCTTTACAATCAAATTCAGAAAAGTTAAGGTTATTATTTACCATATCTTTATTAGTTACTAATAACTTTAACTATTAACTAGTAACGAATAGCTTTTAACAGTTAAAGTTATTATATATAAACACAGTTGCAGTTTTATAGTATATAGGTGATGTCTATCTACATGTTCAATGAAGTGTATTTGTGTATGAAATGTATGTGTTGTCCTCGAAATCTTCGATGGATGGCATCTATTACTATTACTGATTTTACAGTAATTTGATTAAATAAATGCATCAAAATAGACTTCTTTCACATCACATTTCACATTAAGGGAGTCCTGTTATACCATTTTTACAAAAAGAATAACTCTCAAGCTTCCCTAGTATGTGTCAGCTTAAAATACTACAAAGATTGCATGTATAAATCGCATGCTATAAATATATTAGCAAAAATAAAAAAAACAGTTCTCATCTCTTTAAATGTAAATGAGCTGCAGCGCCACGCCCACGTTCCAGAAAGGGAGGAGTCTTTATAGCATGTGCTTCAGATACTCCAGCAATTCATTCATTCATTTACTTTTCAGCTTAGTCCTTTTATTAATCAGGGGTCGCCACAGCAGAATGAAGCGCCAACTTATCCAGAATGTTTTACCCGGCGGACATCTCTACAGCTGCAATCCATCACTGGAAAACACCCATACACTCATTCACACACATACACTACAGACAATTTAGATTACCTAATTAACCTATTGCGCAGGGCTTTGGACTTGTGAAGGAAACCAGAGCACCTGGAGGAAACCAACACCAACAAGAGGAGAACATGCAAACTCCACACAGATAATGCCAACTGGCCCAGCCGAGGCTCAAACCAGCAACCTTCTTGCTGTGAGGCGACATGTTCAACGTGTATTTATTTATGAAGATATGTGTTGTCCTCGAAGTCTTTGATTGTTGGCATCTATTACTACTACTGATTTGATGGTAATTTGATTAAATAAATGCAACATAAGATACTTCTTTAACCAAAATTAAGGGAGTCCTATTATACAGTTTTTACAAAAAGAATAACTCTCAAGCTTCCAAAAAATGATCCAGTTCAAAATGCTACAAAATATTTTAGCATGAATCAAAAATACACAAGTGACACCAAGCTAACAACAAAGAACTAGTGGCGGCAAAAACCGAATGTGTTATCACCTCACAAAGGCTGCATCTGGTCCTGTCTTGACCAAATAGCTGCATGCAAAATGACAGCTCACTGAAAAAAAGAACATACTTCTGCACCTGTGTGAGAGGATGTATCTTTCCAAACCAGCAGGTGGCAGTATCTGTATTGTCATTACACACATAGAAACCGGAACTAGTGCTGCACACATACAAAATGTAAACAAAGCAGCATTTACCTACCATTTTCACAGTACTTCTTGCTCCTACTTCTTTCCTGACACGCTGTGAACGCATGGTAGCATTTGAAGGCGTGAGACGCGGAGCACAGACGCTCTTGATTCTGGAGGTAATTATTAATATAATAACACTAATACTGAGATTGTTAAGGCATTTTAGAATGACCAAAAACACATTTCAGATGTTTTACAATGTGCTCAGCCTGCTGGTTTGTCCATTCACACACATTTTTATCATCACATGATCTCTTATAACAAAATCACATGACTTTTTAAATGTACATACAGGAATTTGTTCGGTAAAAGTGTTTCCCTGGTAGTTTATTCGCATCTTTTCTTATCGAATAAAAAGTTTATTTTACTCAGTTATGCCTATATGTTTTTTATGTCCATTTTTAAAAAGTATGCGCATCTTGGCGTTTCCATCAACCGTTTTTTTAATGCGCATATCCAAAATGCACATAAAAATAAGAATAATCAATTTAATATTTTAAATGTTTCTTAAAATAAATTAAATTGTGTTTATTGGGGAAAATGTTATTTTTTTACTCATATTTAAAAAAGAACATTTAGTAATCATAATCATCACAATACCGTGAAACCGCAATATTTTTATCTAAGGTTATCAAGCCAAAGTCTTATACCGGCCCATGCCTAGTTCCAGTAAATTAAACCTATGAAACATCACCGTTTAAACTCACCAGGACACTTAAACAGTGCTTATTGAAATAGAAAATAACTTTCTTTGGACCAACTTTGTGTTTTACAGACCTTTTTATGCCAACACACACAAAAAAAAGTGTGACGTGTAAAAAGCCTAATGGGACTGTTTTTGGAAAATGTGGAAAAATAGACTTTCGCCTTATAATTAGAGATGGGACTGTCCATAGAAAAGTAGCAAATGTTCTTAAAAATCATTAATTTTATCAGGTTTCTTAATTTTGATGAGTCCTGGGGAAATGAAAAATGTTACATTGAATATAACAGAGAGATTTTCACATGCTGACAGAGACCTTGAATTGCATCTCATCTGTGTGGCCTTTTTTTAATCCATTGGCGGAGGTTATAATTCCTTCATGACAGAGCTTTATGCTGTTTCTACCACACGTTTCTCCCAAATGCTCTCAGTCTGATGACTTCATTACCACACACATCATTCGTTAACAATCGTCAAACTGCAGTGATCCAATTAGACGTCCAAGAATTAGCCGAGAGATGGCCAGATTCTGATCCACGCCATCAAGATTCTCCTATGACTAGCGTTAAAGAATTCAAAGAGTTTGTTGACAAAGGTTAAGCGCCAATATCAGCAAAGCGAAACAATGCAGTCTAATACTCCCTTAGCAATTCATCTGGGTTACGTTTCGGCCCTCCTGTGACCACACAAGCCCAAAACTACACGCTAAACTGCTCTACATCTGCAAAGACCTGTCATTTCTCCACACAGCTCAAACAACGGTCGTTAACAAACCCCATCTAAAAGAGAATAAAGGTTTGGAAAAAGAAGGGTTTTATGATCGTCTACACAACATCTAATGTGATAACTTGTATAGAACACTGCATAATGAAAGCTAGCATTTCTACAAATGCATATAGTTGAAGTCAGAATTATTAGCTGTCCTGTACATTTTTGTTTTCTTTTTCAAATATTTCCCAAATTATGTTTAACAATGGTGAGCAGGAATGCCATCTGGAAAAGTAAGGACATCAGCATTGCAACTAAAGCAAGGCTAGTCAATGCGATTGTCTTCCCCATAGCAACTTATGGCTGCGAGATCCTGGACGATTAAGAAGACAGACAGAAAAAAGATCTACGCCTTCGAGTTGTGGTGTTGGAGGAGACTGTTGTGCATCCCGTGAACAACGAAAATCACAAAGAAGTGCTAGGGTGCATCAAGCCAAAGACCTAACTGGAAGCAAAGATTACCAAACAGAAATTATCCTATTTTGGCCATGTCATGCGCAGCAATTCACTCGAGAAGGCAGTCATGCTGGGAATGGTCAGTGGAAGTAGGAGGAAAGGCCGCCCAAGAACTCGTTGACTCAATATTGTCAAATCTGATACCAACATGAGCATACGCAAACCCAAAGAGCGGCGATTAATAGAACTTTGTGGAGAGGAATGATCAAGAATCGACCTCGATTGAACGAATAATTGATTGACTGATGTTTAACAAAGCAAGGAGTTTTTCACAGTATTTCCTATATTTTTTCTTCTGGAGAAAGTCTTACTTGTTTTATTTCAGCTAGAATAAAAGCAGTTTTTGTTTTAAAAAAAAAACATTTTAAGGTCAAATTATTAGTCCCCTTAGGCAATATTTTTTTCCGACTGTCTACAGAACAAACCATCGTTATACAATGATTTGCCTAATTACCCTAACTTGCCTAATTAACCTAGTTAATCCTTTAAAATGCACTTTAAGCTGAATTCTAATATCCTAAAATATCTAGCAAAATATTATGTACTGTCATCAGGGCAAAGATAAAATAAATCAATTATTAGAAAAGAGTTATTAAAACTATTATGTTTAGAAATGTGTTGAAAAAATAAATTTCTGTTAAACAGAAATTGAGGAAAAATATAAACAGGGGGGCTAATTAATTAGGAGAGCTAATAATTCTGACTGATTTATTGTTAACAAACACCATTTAAATCAGAATAAAGTTTAGGAAAAGAAAGGGTTTTATGCTCGTCTACACAACATCTATTGTGATAAACTGTATAGAACGCTACATAACGAAAGCTAGCATTTCTATAACTGCATATATTCCTCTAGGGCTGCACAATATATCATTTCAGCATAGATATCGCATTGTGCGCATCCACAATAGTCACATCGCAGGATATGCAATGTTGAGTCTGAATCATAGTTGACCAGAAGCCACAGAAGACATTTCACTGCTAAGTCACTGCTAAGTTTAACCATAATAACGTGAAAGTTTATTGTTTTGCCTGTGACTGATCATTTCAAGAGTTTAAAACATTAAAAAACAACACATGTGGAACACACGTGACTTGTGGATTAATTATTTTTTTTACTGGTCAATTAATCCTAAATTTGTAACGATGGCAGAGAGATCACCTCTAGCATCATTTAAATCACATCTATGAAACTATGTGAATTATGAAAACGGCCTAACATTTAGGCTTTCCTGTAAAATATAATGATGACAGAACAAGTTGTGGTTGGTTATTCGGGATGTGGTGGGTTTCTTAGGTTATTAAAGGTGTTTTCTGTCACTACTTGTTTACATTAATGCATTGAGTGTAAGCTGTACGATTAATCATTGAAAGATCAGGATCTCAACACCACGCAACATAAATGACCAATTATGGTGATTTGCATATGTTTATTAATCCTTCGAATCACTGCATTTGAATCTGTTTGAAAAACGCAAATCAAGAAAGAGATTTAGTCTCAAGTATTTTGAGTTATTTATGAAGGCTCAAACAATCAAATAACATAGAAATATTGGGATAACAGTTCATTGTTTAGATATAACCACTGATGTTTATGGTAAAGATTAAAACCACCGTTTAATTACGTCTTATTTATTTAACTTGACTTAAAAAAATTAATATGGGTTGTATAAATTATAATGTTAGATTTATACATTCAGCATTATCAGCAACAGTAGTAGTAACAGGGAATTTTTCACAATATTTACTGAATATTTTACTATTTATTTTTATTCAGCTGATAATTTCTTCATTTTATTTTTTAATAAAATTACATGTTCTAAGTTCTGTTCATTAAAACCAAAAGTTTCTTGCAGTGCTGTTTTTGTAATAAATGGAAAGCAAATTACATTTGTCTCCTCCCCCGAAAAATGACTAAAAAAACCATAATGTGATCCGAAGCATGAGAACTGTGATCTCATGCTTCTCGTTACACCACTAATGTTCGGAGGTGTAACAAAGATTAATTGTATTTAAGTATTTATACAATTTATATTTTAAAAATCGTAGAACTTTGTCAGATAATTTTGCTTATTTTAAGGAAAAACTCTTAATTTTGACATTTCTTCTAAAGGTGAAAACAAAACAATATTTTTACTTCTAAGAATTTTTAGATATTTGTACTAGAAACAAGACCAAAGCTTTTTTTGCATTGTGATTATTCAATTTCTGTACCTAAATACTGTGAGACTGTCCAGAAAACCATCAAAGAGAGCAATTCAAACCATCTTCTGAAACTATATTTATATTGCAATGTTTATCACAGAAAAATTAAATATCATGCAACCCTATATCCCCTCATGTTTCCTGAAAAACTACACCCTCTTGTTCATATTTTGGGGCCTCAAACACTTTTCCCAGAAGCATCAGCATGTGCTGACCAGGGCATAAATCAGCAGGCCTTTAAAACCTGCCCTGTGACAAGTTCACACAGCGGCAGGAAAAATATTATTATTTTTTTATCAGCCGTGTCTCTCTCTCGTTATATGCAGGGTGATATGGCACGTCGATAAGTCAAGTCAAAGCTGATTTGACAGATTTATCATGGCCATGATTGAGAAATCTGATAGGCCACTTCCCTCAGGTGAGCTGCAGTTATCGTCCAATCGGATTTCATGCATGTCTGCACTCTTATCATCCATCTGCCAGTCAACACCTATCTCCCTCAGCCAATCAGAGAAGGGCATTCAGAGAAGGACAACTTCGGCTCAGACATCAAACACACGCTGGAACACAAACATAAACAATCAAAACTACTTTATTTCTGGCGAAGGATACAGTTAAAAAATAACTGGGGTAAAGAATTGAGATTGACATCGGAAGAAAATGAAATGCAGTAATAGATTACTACAGTAGCTGTATTAAAGTCAGGTTTTTTTTCTACTTTTCACAATGCGGGTTGGAAATTAACAATTTCTTTGTTGGTAGAAGTAAACAGTACAAAAATCAACTCAACATTTAATCACGTAAATGTAAGGGTGTGCTTTTACTCTTCTCCACAAACACATGATTTTAACAATTTTCATATAGTTAACTATTTTTCATCTATTTTTTAAATGTACCTTTTTTTTTAAGAATTCTTTTTTATTTTAGGACTTTTAGAAATATTGTGGTCATTTATTTGTGATTTATAAGTGACTTAGGAACTTGTTTTGGGGGGTGTTTTTACTAGCTTTTTGTTGTTCTTGACACTAATGAGATTAGAATGTATGTGAAACAAAACAAAACACAAATAATATAAAATAAAAATAAATTAAATTAAATCAAAATAAAATACTGCAAAATACCTTTACAACAGCGCTTGTTCCCAAAGCTTTTATTTATTTATTTTTATTTATTTTTTTTATTTATTTAATGTTATTTTTTTTTTTTTTTTACTTTTTTTAAGGAATACATTTTTATTTATTTTTTATTTTACTTTTAGAAATATTGCTGTTGCCATTTATTTGTGATTTATAAATGACTTTGGAACTGGTTTTTGGTGAGTATTTTTACTAGTACTACTATATTACTATTGAGATTAAAATGTATGTGAAAACAAAATGAAATGAAATGAAATGAAATTTAATTTAATTTAATTTAATTTAATTTAATTTAATTTAATTTAATTTAATTTAATTTAATTTAATTTAATTTAATTTAATTTAATTTAATTTAATTTAATTTAATGCAAAAATTTAACAGCGCTTGTTCCCAAAGCTTATATATAACTTATTTTTCTTGTGACTAATGAGATCAGAATGTATGCAAAAAAAACTATACATGAAAACACCATAGTTTTTTTTAATCTCACAGGAAATTTTAAACAATGTTACTATTTTCAGAGACATAAAAAGCATGCAAAAAATAAAAATAAAAAATTAGAAAAGCATTAACTCCATGACCTGAGACAGAAATTAATTCATCACAGAGTCGCTGGAATGAGAACAAAGACGTGTTATTGTAAACAGTAGACATTGAAATTTTTTTTTACTTTTCTCTCCCACATTTACCTCTGGCGATGTGTTTATGTATTTACCGTTCAATGACAACCAAATAAATCTCCACTAGTGTTTGTTTGCAAGACAGCAGTGCAGCCTTGTAAAGCCAGGCGGAAGATACAACAGCAAATGAAAACAAAGACGCACAGATGCATCATGACAAGAACAAAGATGCGCTCTGGGAGGTTTAGACGGCCACCTCATGTCATATCCTGAATGGCCTAGAAAGACTGGAGCTTGTCAAACCCAATTACAATCTGCTGTCCAAATGTGGCATTGTTGGCTGCTGGTAAAGATGAAGATCTTGAACAGCCCACTGCATGATACAAACACATAATGATCTTACTGCTGTTCATGTCCAGCTGCCTTTTCTTATGCTAGCTTTTTTTTGTAATTTCGTTTCATCTTCAAAACTTTGTCTGTGTTTTTACCTTTAGCTGTTATAACATTTTATAATATTAATATACATGTTGCAAAAGCAAAGCGTTTTCATTTTATTTTATAAACTAGTTTACGTTTTCTACAACTTGTTCGTCCTATATCTTTCTTTTAGTATTTATCTACTGTTACAGTATTTGTAAATATTCCGTATTAGTTATTTGCATTAGTTTTTTATAGTTTTCTACATTCTAAAATTAAAACGAACTATTTTTGTATGTTTTGACCAGTTTCTAAAAAAATTAACAGCAAAAAAAAATAAAAAACAACAAATTGTTTCTGTTAACAAATATGAACGCTAAAATAAAAAGAATTGAACTAAATAATTATTAGCATATTTTAACTAATATTATTATAATAAATAAAATTAATAATGAATAATATTTTGTACATTAATTAAATAAAACTGTGAATCTGAAATTAGCAAAACGGATTGTGGAAAAATGCTTAAATGTCAGAAAAAAATAACCAAATATCTTACTAACAATACTAATAACGAGTTACGTTTTTATTAATACATAAGGATGTTATTTTAGAAAGCACAACATAAACCAGTATAATAAGAGTAGGGTTTTTGGCATCGTACAATGTCTAATGTAAAACATTGTGATGGACGATGGCATCGTCATCATAGGTGGCAGTGAATTAATTATTTATTACCTGACCCGCATGGTCTTTGTTTTACCGAATCATAAATGAATAAAGATAAGTTACACACAAGTTACCATCTGTCAATCACTTTTTCCGCAGAACTCTGGCATGAATAGGCAGAGTGATCTGTGTCGTTATAATGGCGTCGACAAACTTGGTTGGTAAAAAAGGTGCACAACCAACATCCACCAACCAACAGTATCTGAGGTTTTCGCTAAAATTACTACTTACAAGCATGAGAGTGAAAGATGGAAGCAGTGTACTGACGCTGTGACACATTACCTGATAGATTCAAAAGACTGACGTGTTGTTAGAGAGACACAAGAATAAATATCACGTTTAACAACTATAGTGAGATGCCATCCAGCGGTGCATCCTTGAAAAACAGTCTGATGTGCACTGCTCGCTGGGGTTTTGTGCTCAAAGCACCCGCTGACTGCTGGAGCTCAGACATGCACATATGCTGTAGCCCATGCCAGAGTGTGTGTGTGTGTGTGTGTGTGTGTGTGTGTGGTCAAGTGATGTGCGTTTTCAGCAGTATAGTGTGAAAAGGGGGCTTTTCAGAAATGCTAGGTGAAATGCAAGTGTGGACGTGGATCATTTTTGTTCTAAAATGGCATTTTACATCTGAGACATATTAGTGTAAACGGGGCTGTGTGTGTGTATTTTCCGCGAGCGGGTTGCTACTACAACAGGGGCGGGGCAACCCAACCCTAATTAAGAATTAACTTGTCTGACTCAATTGCTCAAATCAAAAATGTTCAAAATATTAATAAAATAATAATAAAACAATCATTAAACAAAACAAAAACAAACACAAAAACTTAAAACAAAACTAAATGAATTTATTTTTTTTATTAAATTATTTTTTAAAAAATGTAAAAACTTAGTTTAACTATTTTCAAATTAAATTAAATTACTTCTCATCCTTTCACCTTTTTTGGATAAGTTCTCACAAAAATGAAAATGTACTCACTATTTATATATTTTATGAGTTTCTATATTCTGTTGGACAAAAAAAAAACTACGATTTGAACAAACAGTAACCATTGAAATCCATAGTCGAAAAAAAAAACACACACACTTTGGAAGTCAAAGATTATCGCTTTCCAACATTCTTCAAAATATCTTCTTGTGAAGAGTGCCTAAATGATGACAGAACTTTCAGTTTTGGGTGAACTTTCCCTTTAAACAGCTGCTTCTAAGGAACATTCCACGGATCACGTTGTGTGTCTGTGAGTGTGTGTGTGTGTGTGTGTGTGTGTAAAGACAAAGAAAGGAAATGAAATACAGTCTGTCTCGCTGGTATCTACAAAACTAAGGGATGAAAAATGTTTTCTGTCTCTTTTTCTGTTTGTTCAAATGCTGATAAATGCCCTCATATCAAGTGACAGTCAGTCCTCTGTTGTTTTTGCCGTTCCTACACATCCTCTTTCCCCTCCTGGAGACACAGGTCACACACAGTCAAAAAGCCAAAGATCTGCTAGCATATCATGTCTAATTTGCTTAAAAGTCAAAAGTAATGTTACAATCAACCTGCCAAAAAGCATTGCACTGGTATGATTATACCTGATATAGTGTCACTGATTGATACACTTTTCACCGCAGGCTAATAATTATAATCACAGTACATAAATCATAGATAACACACGCAAAAAATACAATATATTGGGTGGTGCTCACAAAAACACAGCACATCTGTTCACCTGCATCCAAATATCCTTCACCAAAAAGAAAAAGAAACAAAAATACAAAGTGAGAAAGTGATGTGACAGGAAAAAATCCGGAGTGCAAGCAACTTGAAAAAAGTTGCTCTGCTCATTATTTTGGATTATTTGTTTAAATATTTAAAGGAACACTCCACGTTTTTGGAAACAGGCTCATTTTACAAGTCAACCAGAGTTACAGAGTTGAGTTTTACCATTTTGAAACCATTCAGCCAATCTCTGGATCTGGCTCCTTTAGCACTTGAAGCACTTTTAGCTTAGCTTAGCATAAATCATTGAATCAGATTAGACCATTAGCATCTTGCTCAGAAAAAAAATTATATATTTTAATATTGATACTTTTTCTATTTAAAGCTCGGCTTTTCTGTAGTTATATCATGTACTAAGACCTACATGAAAAGAGAAGTTGCTATTTTCTAAAATCCAAAGTGCAAGCAACTTTTTTTAAAAACAAGCAACAATTTGTTAAAAAATTTCTTTGCTCTCATTATTTTGGATTTTTATGTTTAAATATTTAAAGGAACACTCCACTTTTTTTGGAAAAGGCTTCTTTTACAAGTCACCTAGTTAAAAAAAATTGGGTTTAACATTTTTAAATCCATTCAGCCAATCCAGAGTGGCGGGAGCACTTTAGCTTAGCTTAGCATAAATCATTGAATCGGATTAGACCATTAGCATCTCGCTCAGAAAAACTATATTTTGATAATTCTCTTATTTAAAGCTCAACTAATCTGTAGTTACATTGTGTACTAAGACCTACGGAAAAATAAACGTTGCTCTCTTCTAAAATCCAGAGTGCAAGCACCTTGAAAAAAACTATTTGTTAAAAATCTTATTTCTTTGCTCTGCTCGTTATTTTGAATTATTTAAATATTTAAAGGAACACTCCACTTTTTTGGAAACAGGCTCATTTCACAAGTCACCCAGAGTTTAAAAAAAAAGTTGAGTTTGCAATATTTTAATCCATTCAGCCGATCTCAGCGTCTGGCGGGAGCACTTTTTAGCTTAGCTTAGCATACATCATTGAATTGGATTGGACCATTAGCATCTAGTTCAGGAAAAAAAAAGTGATACTTTTTCCTATTTAAAGCTTGACTTTTCTGTAGCCACATTGTGTACTAAAACCTACGTCAAAAGAAAAGTTGCCAGAGTGTGAGCAACTTGGAAAAAAAAAAAACTATTTGTTAAAAAAAAATGTCTTTGCTCTGCTCATTATATTGGATTATTTGTTTAAATATTTAAAGGAACACTCCACTTTTTGGTAAATAGGCTAATTTTACAAGTCACCTAGAGGTAAAAAGTTGAGTTTACCGTTGTTGAATCCATTCAGCTGATCTCAGAGTGTGGCGGGAGCACTTTTAGCTTAGAACACATCATTGAATCGGATTAGACCATTAGCGTCTTGACCATTAGCATTTTTCTTTAAAGGCTTGACTTTTTTGTAATTACATTGTGTACTAAGACCTACGGGAAATGAAAATAAGCTTTTTTCTATCTATGTTGGGTGGTGCTCACAAAAACACCACATCAGTTCACCTACATCCATATATCTTTCACACACAAAAAGAAGAAGAAAAGAAAAAGACTTTTGTTGCTCAATGAGCAAGTGACACGACACGGAAAAAATCCAGAGTGCAAACAACTGGTAGGGATGTGAGCCTGAACGGAAAAGCAAACAAACAGGCCTGTTATAGACACTGAACCCGTACCTGCCGCTGAGAGCAGGAGAATGTCAACACACGCCTGCGTCTCCACACACCTCAGAGATCGCCATTGTCTCCAGCGCTGGAGAAGCTGATAAGATTGTGCTCAATGGAAATATTTTGGGCTCTGACATTCCTGCCTGGTGTTTGCGGAGTACGAGCGATCCCTTTCCACACCTCGCCATTACATCATCTGTGCTCATTTCTGCTCAATAAGAGTCCCATTTAAAAATACATTTTGGCGTCGTTGTTTTTGAAAGCAGGAAAGATCAGGGTGGATGATAAGTAGAGTTATTGTCTCCAATTAGAAAGAAGGGATTCTGCCTAAAATGTGAATAGATTTGTACTTCAGTTGTAACTCTTTAGTTCAGTTGGTTTGTTTTGTCAATGTGTCAAGTCTAAAGAATGAGAATAACCATGAATTTATCTGGTAAAATTAGAAAATACAAATCGATTAGAGTGCTTAAAAAGTAGCTAAAAACAAAAATCGCAGTGCTTGTATAATAGAGGGGTCTCCAACCCTGTTGCTGGAGATCTACCTTCCTGCAGATTTCAGCTCCAACCTTAATCAAACACACCTGAACCAATAAATTAGGACCTGAAGCAGGACTTTATAATTACAGACAGGTGTGTTTGGTTAGGGTTGCAGCTAAAAACTGAAGTAAGGTAGCTCTCCAGGAACAGGGTTGGTGACCCCTGGTCTAATGTATTGTTTGATTGTGTTACCTTTAGGCATGGGATGATAACTTTTTTCAAGGTTTACCGTAATTTGGAAAAGTCAAGGTATTAAAACTGCAAAAATATTTTGTTAAACCATTTCTAAGATATATGTAAAGGTTTTTTAAAGTGTTTTTTTTATGTTTTGTAAGGAAATCTGTGTTTTTGAAGCTAATCAAGATAGTTTAAGTCAACGGTTTATTTTAACTATGTAGCCTGACATGTTTACTGTTCCAAAATATTGTGAAATGTTTTCTAAAATGTAATATATTGTGTTAAATGGGGAAAAAAGTAGTTTTTTTTTTTTTTTACTAAGTTTAAAAAGAAATTATTTTACTGCACAAACACAATACCGTAATACTGTGAAACCGTGATTTTTTATTTAAGGTTATCATACCGTCAGAAACTTATACCAGCCCATTTTTTTTTATTTTTACAATCATTTATTTTCAAACCCAAACATTTGTGCTAGTTATTGTTCAAACATAAACGTTTTCATATGTTAATCTTAATAAAATGCTATTTTTTGCATTAAAATTGACCAATATTACATATTGCCTTATGCTGATCAATCAACGAAACAATGCAATTACTTAATATGAGCCAAAAGCATTAATTTATTCATATATTCCGTAACTGGACCAAGCTGGGAAAATCTTTCTGGAAAAGCCAGCTACAGGAGGTCTAGATCTGCATCTTAGATCATGTAAGCTGCAGATTTGCTGTTTTTTAGGTCCGAAAAATGTTCAGATCCTCCAACTCACAGCGAGGAGTTACTCAAATCCAGCTGACCAGACATTACTACAGCTTCGGGACCGAGCTCCATTATGAGCTTTACATAAATTTGTATTAAAACATTACGACCATCCAAAGCAACAGACAGGGAAAAACATTAAGCACATGTTCACCTCTAGAGCACATGCCAAAGGAGAATTGAAAGTGGAGTTCTAAATGAACATGGTCTACGTGAACGTTTCATGTAGACTGATGTCAACATAAACAGCATTTTATTCACACTAAAATATAGGACAATAATTTTTTTAGAATTATGTAGAATTTCATTATTTTCTTAATATTCAGCTTCGCTCTGTCCACTAGTTTGGAAGCATATTTTTTTCCATTAAGCATGTTTCAACAAAGGTATGGGTTTATTCTAAAAGATGCAATGCTTAACGCTAAGATTTTATTTCTATATTTCATTTTGAAACTAAAATATATAAAGACTTTAGAGATATTTCTAATAAAAACAGTTTAATATTGACATATATTCCTTTATATTATTATTATTATTATTATTATTATTATTATTATTATTAAGTTTTCTAAATAATGGAGTATTTAAATTATTATTTATTAATTAAAAATTGTGTCAGTATAGTTTTACGCCCCTTTCTGGATACAAGATTGAACACTTCAGTTAAAAGGCAAGTGTAGTTTCTGCACTGTTGAATAAAATGTGCTTAGAATTTAGTTTTGAAATGGCTCAAGAAAATGGTTCAAATATCTTAAATAATAATTATCAGATTCTTCAATTACAATCAATTATCTGTTCAATACTGCAATATACAGGAGTAAAAATACTACTACTAATAACAATAATATAGAAATATTACAGATTAGTAATTAACAACAAAAGCCTGTAGATATTTTAATTTACATTTGCATCATTACTCCAGTCTTCAGTGTCACATGATCCTTAATATATTGAGATGTTATAAGCAGTGTTGGGCAACACGTTACTAATAGTGTTACTGTAACGGCATTACTTTTGACAGTAACTAATACTGTGACACCTTAGTTTTTAAATATAGTAACTCAGTTATCGTTATTATGTGATGCTTTTGTCCGTTACTTGGTAAGTTGATGCCGTTGATGCCCACATCTTCCTGTTTACAGCGGTGATGCATTGTTGGATTGGTGGATGCCAACCAACCACGGTAAAGAAGGCACGTCGTGTATGAGGCGCCAGACTGGACAAAAGTCAAGCGAAAGCAGAGACCGAATGTGTGCAAGAGAGACAGAGTGTGCACAAGAGAGACCGAGTGCGCACAAGAGAGGTCAAGTGTGCTTCCGAGAGAGACCGAATGCACACGAGGTAGACAGAGAGAGACTATTAATGCACACATTTGATTAGTCTGAAAATTGCTCTCAGATTTAATTTTTGAGCAGTTGTTATGTTTTTGTTTTGTTTAAAATTGCATACAATTTATGGTTGTAGCCGGGGGTTTTTTGTTTTTTTTTTGGTGCTGAGTTTCACCAAATTGATTGTGAATGATAATTCAGATCATTTTCATTTATTTATTTCATAAAGGTTTCGTATTTGTTGTATATTGTTGCTAGTTTTCATACTCAAGCTGTGAAAGAATATGATTAAGGGTTAACTTTTATGCTGCTGAAGCAACTTTAGTTTGGGCTTTTTTGCTTCTAAATATAATATTCAGCTAGTTTATCATCTTGTGATTTTTTATTTTTGTGCAGCTGGTCTGGATTTCTATTTGTTTAAGTCTGTCTTGTGTTTTAGTTGTCAGAATGCACATGAATTAAAACTGTAGTTGATCAACAGTGTGTTCTCCATGCAGCACGGAAGTGACATTATAAGGGCATTAATGGGAGGATTAAAAACATTCTATGGAAAAGTGACTCAAAAGTTACTTTTAATGGTAATTAATTACTTTTTGGTGAAAAAAAGTAATCGATAAAGTAATTGAGTTACTTCTGGAATGAAGTAACTAGTAACTATTTTTTAGTAACTAGCACAACACTGGTTATAAGAAATATGTTGATTTGCTGCTCAAGAAACATTAAATCAAAGATCAGTGTTAAACAGCTGCACTGCAAAAAAATTATTTTCTTACATTGATTTTTTGTCCAAATATATACATAATTTTAAATCAAGAAGAATTTTCTAGATGAGCAAACATATGGTCTTGTTTTAAGAAATAATGTGGCAAAATTGAGTGAGTCTTTCCTTAAAACAAGCAAAATAATCTGCCAATGGGGTAAGCAAAATAATTTTATGTCAAAAGAATAAAAACAAGATTATATTGCTTACCCCATTGGCAGATTATTTAGCTTATTTTAAGGAAAAACTCACTTAATATTGGCATATTATTTCTGAAAACAAGACAATATGTTTTGCTTGCCTAGAAAATGCGTATTTATATAAGAATTTTTAGATATTTGGGTTAGAAAGAAGACATAAAAATCTAAGCATTTAATCAAAAAGTATTTTAATAAAATTGAAGGCATTTTTTGCAGTGTGATCTTTGATTTGTTTTCAGGACTTTTAAATGAACAGTATGTTAAAAAAGTAGCATTTATTTTAAAACCTAAACCTTTCTAATACTACAAATGTGCAATTTTGATCAACCGAATGTATTCCTTCTGAATAAAAGCAGCATTCAGCTTTTTCCCCCAAAAAATAAGAAAACCGCAGGCCTCATAGAAGGTGATGGAGAGAAGCACTATATCCCTTTATATAAAGCTCCTCTACAAGCGGTTCTCCAATATCCCCTCATGCCTTCTCAACACTATTATTACCACAGTCTCCCACAAAGCCCTGACAGACCAAAACACCAACATCCATTTTCAGAGGGCGATGCGGAGATTAAGGCTGTGTTTGTTTTTCTGCGAGGCATGGCAGGCGTTACCGGTGATCAGGGTTGTTGCTTTAGGGTTTTGGGGGTCCGGCGTGAACCCAGCTGTTAAAGCCATACCCGATAATCCGGTCCAGAACCATGGCCTTCAGCGGGGGAGCGAACGACCCGTCGACCTGCTGAAAGCTGCTAAAATCAGGAAGGCCTTATAATCACCGCCGAAACCACGGGGTCAGACTGTAGCCGCTGAGCTTTGTTCTACAACACCGTCTCTGTTCTGTGTTTGCTGCTTCAGTACAAGTCTAAGTCTTTAAAAATAATGGAAAAATCTGTAAGGTAGTTTAAAGGTGATCTGTGCTGTGCCTGCGTCAATGATGTCATCTGGCGGATTTATATAAATAAAAATATTTTCATTAGCAACTGCAAATGGTTTACACTCGAAACTTCTTATATTTACAATATTATACTGTCTTATAGAGTGGAAAGACACTGGTCATGAAGAAGCTATGCACGTTTGGAGTCTTAAATGATGAATAATATTGTTATTATTATTATTATTACCATAATTATTATTATGAATTATAATAATAATAATAATATGGCGACGCGGTGGCTCAGTGGTTAGCACTGTCGGCTCACAGCAAGAAGGTCACTGGTTTGAGTCCCAACTGGGTCAGTTGGCATTTCTGTGTGGAGTTTGCATGTTCTCCCCGTGTTAGCGTGAGTTTCCTCTGGGTGCTCCAGTTTCCCCAACAGTCCAAAGACATGCGCTATAGCTGATTTTAATTAACTAAATTGGCCGTAGTGTATGAGTGTGAATGTGTGTGTATGCATGTTTCCCCAGTACTGGGTTGCAGCTGGAAGGGCATCTGCTGTGTAAAACATATATGCTGGATAAGTTGGCGGTTCATTTCGCTGTGGCAACCACTGATGAATAAAGGGACTAAGCTGAAGGAGAATGAATGAATGAATGATGATATTATAAATGACAAAAATAATAATAACAATCTTTATGGATCAAATTGCATAATTTGATAGATTATATTAATCATTATTAATTATTACTTTTGTTGGTTTGTTTGTTTTATTTCTTTATTATTACATTTTCATTAAATATTTTAATAATATTAGTATTAGAATATAAATTCTCAAAAATGAATATATCCTGTCAAGAAAAAGCTTTGCACGTTTAGAGTCTTGAATATTGATGATGATATTATGACAATGTGATGATAATAATAATAATAATAATAATAACAACAACACTACATATGCATGTTCACTGACTGAATTCTAAACAAATTTATAGATCCTATTGATCGTTATTAATTAGGACTTTTAGCTGGTTTGTTTGTTTTACACTGCATCCGGAAAGTATTCATAGCGCTTCACTTTATGTTACAGCCTTATTCCAAAATGGATTAAATTCACTTATTTCCTCAAAATTCTACACACA
Source organism: Danio aesculapii (assembly GCF_903798145.1). NCBI lineage: Eukaryota > Metazoa > Chordata > Actinopteri > Cypriniformes > Danionidae > Danio > Danio aesculapii. The sequence continues at coordinate 32,294,922 of NC_079444.1, forward strand.
ATACCCCATAATGACAATTTTTTTTTTTAATTGTTGCAAATTTATTAAAAATAAAAAAAATAAAAACTGAAAAATCGGATGTACATAAGTATTGACAGCCTTTGCTAAATACTTTGTTGATGCGCCTTTGGCAGCAATTACAGCCTCAAGTCTTTTTGAACATGATGCCACAAGCCTGGCACACCTGTCTTTTTTGCCCATTCCTCTTTGCAGTACCTCTCAAACTCTATCAGGTTGGATAAGAAGCGACGGTGTACAGCCATTTTCAGATCTCTCCAGAGATGTTCAATAGGATTTACATCTGGGCTCTGGCTGGGCCACTCAAAGACATTCACTGAGTTATTGTCAAGCCACTTCATTGATATTTTGGCAGTGTGCTTGGGGTCATTGTCCTGCTGGAAGATGAACCGTCACCCCAGTCTGAGGTCAAGAGCACTCTGAAGCAGGTTTTCATTCAGGATGTCTCTGTACATTGCTGCATTCATCTTTTCCTCTATCCTGACTAGTCTTCCAGTTCCTGCTGCTGAAAAACATCCCCACAGCATGATGCTGCCACCACCATGCTTCACTGTAGGGATGATATTAGCCTGGTGATGAGCGGTGCCCGGCTTTCTCCAAACGTAACGCCTGGCATTCACTCCAAAGAGTTCAATTTTAGTCTCATCAGACCAGAGAATTTTGTTTCTTATGGTCTGAGAGTCCTTCAGATGCCTTTTGGCAAATTCCAGGCGGAGAGTGGCTTCCGTCTGGCCACTCTACCATACAGGCCTGATTGGTGGATTGCTGTACAGATAGTTGTTCTACTGTAAGTTTACCCTCTCTCCAAAGACGGACGCTGGAGTTCAGAGAGAGTGACCATCGGGTTATTGATCACCTCTCAGACTAAGGCCCTTCTCCAAACAGCAGAAATTGTCTACAGACAATTTCTTTGTCTTCATGCTTGGTTTGTGCTTTGACATGCACTGTCAACTCTGGGACCTTATTTAGACAGGTGTATGCCCTTTCAGCTGAATTTACCACAGCTGAACTCCAATTAAGCTGCTGAAACTAAACATCTCAAGAATGATCAGTGGAAACAGAATGTACCTGAGCTCAATTTTAAGTTTTACGCCAAAGGCTGTCAATACTTCTGTACATGTGATTTTTCAGCATTTTTATTTTGAATAAATTTGCAATGATTTCAACAAATCTTTTTTCACATTGTCATTATGGGGTATTGTGTGTAGAATTTTGAGGAAATAAATGAATTCAATCCATTTTGGAATAAGGCTGTAACATAGAAAAATGTGGAAAAAGTGCTGCAACCAATGGACTGATTGATTTACATCAAAGATCTAAATTTAACCAACTACAAAAAGAGCAAATAAAAATAAAATGAATCAGCTAATTCGAAAAATTGCACTTATAAAGGGAAAAAAACATCTCAGAAATTAATACCAGTAGCAAATAATAATAATAAAAAAAAGTTCATTTATGTTCCTGACCTGAACACTTGCAATAATTAATAAACAATGAACTGAGGTGGCAGATTTTTTGACATAAAAATATACATTTAACCTTGCATTATTAACCTTTAAAAGAATAATTAACCAAAAATAATCCACAGAACAAAAAATAACAGCATGAATCTTCATGTTTAAGTGAACAAGCCCTTCAAAACAAAATCTAATGGAGAAAATTCTAAAAGCAGTGTATTTAGCCATGATACATGGAATACTCGACTAGTTATGACAGCTCTCCGACCTCAAAAAAGACTTTAGAAAGCAAGTGTTGATTATCCCTAGTGTGAACCAGCAGTGAGAGGTTGATGGGAGATAAAAAGTTGAATTCATACGCGAGCAGGAATTTCCTTTGGCCTGCTCAAGCCTCGCTGAGAACATTTCCTGTATTAGAAAGTACAGGAAGGAACTAAGAACCAAAGAACCAGTGAGGCCACAAACTGCAAACACCTTTCTGCATAGACAGAAGCCTATAACACAAACATAAAACAAAACGCAAAAGAAAACACTGCATACAACGGCCCTTTGACTGATTTAGATCACAGAATGGCCACTATTTTCCCACCAGTGGCCTGTTCTAACATGACGGACGGCCTGTTCGCCCTGGAGCAGCATAAATCGCACATGCAGAGGAAACATTTCTCTTCTGATTAATGATTCATTTTATTACAAGACCAACTACTCGGATTTTTCGTTTTTCCTCTTTACTCTTCTGTGTTATTCCTACTTTAAGTTTGTCAGGTTGAGTTAATCGCCGAGAATGCAATGTCAATCAAAAGCAAATGTTTCCTCACTGCTGATAACAACCCGCCGCCATCCGTCCATTCAACACAGAATACGACAACCAGGAGATTTTGCCAACGAGCTACAAAGACACACACACACACACACACACACACACACACGTTTTCTTCTCTCTGTATTATTAGCGGTTTTACTTGCATACAAAGAGAAAAATGTCAAAACTTTGAACAAAAATTGTTCAAAACTGATTACAAAAATTATCTTGGATTAATATTTTACAAACAGATGAGTCTAGCCCAGTTATATAATGAATGACTCATATGAGTTTGTATTTTTTTGTGAATTAAAAGACATACAGCAAAGCCAGTACAGTTGGATTCACAAACTTATAAGGCACTTCATTAAAGTGAATCAAAAATATACATAGCTTAAAGCTGAGGTGCCAATATGTGCCCAGGACTACATTTTTGACAACCGACATGTACCCTTTCTTGCACATGTACCCTTTCTTGCAGTTTTTGTTTTCACAAATCCACTAGAGGGCATGTGTAGATTTTTGACAATCTCAGGCTGATTTATACTTCTGTATCAAGCGCAAGCGCATGCTCGGGTGCAGCCTACGCGCGGTGGCATTCTGATGCCGACGTAGATGCACACCTCTCCAAAAATATAACTACATTTCGCAATGGTGCGTAGCGGAAGCTCTGTAATTGGTCGGTTTGGTAGCTGTGACCAGTGTGGGCGGGACTGAGAGCCGCGCGAACCTGTTGAAGCGAGTGTTTACAAGAGTCAAGTCCGATGAAGTAGTTCTAGATAGAAACTTTTGTTTTGTGTTTACCTTATGATTAATGTTGTTGCACGTCGGCGGATTCCCACCTCTAAATGAGTGAGTTTTAGCTACTTGTTCATTAACGTAAAATAAATAAAAATTAAAAAAAACACCCGCAAAGAAATTCGCCAAAGAGGAACATAAAATTCTACTGCCAGCTAGCATTTCGGAAGTGTTATTGCAGAGCAACACAAACAGCACACAGAAGTATAAATTAGCCTTTACTCAGGCACATTCTCTCATATGTGACCTGTCTCGTAATTCAAGTCTCGGTGTACATTTCTGCGCATATTAACGCCCCTTTTGTGCTCATTCGTGAGAAAAGCAGGTTGGCTTGTCGTTGTGCATAATATTGGTATAATATTGTCGTTGTCCATAATATGAGCTTGATATCTAACTGACCCACACACCCCCTTCCCTACACACAACTGATAGTGTTTTCAAAAGCAAACTAGAAGAGAAAAGCCATCACGGTCAAGTACTTCTACTGCAACCATGCTACTTTTTTTGGGTTTCGTTTTTCCTGTTTTCTGGAACTGTCCTTCATTCGACTCAAACCCTGGTCTCTCTTGTTCCATATCTCAAGTCTAGTGTCAATCGCAGTAAGCTACTGAGCAAATTAGTTACGCCCGAAAAGCCGCCCATACTGAGGCAAGCGATCAATGGCATGTTGTGTTTGTTTACACAAAATACAGCATTATGTACCTGCGAGCACATATTTGTCGGTTGTCAAAAATGAACACCAAGGTACATTGTCCCAATGATTCTGGGCTAAAAAGAACACACCTAAATTTGACGAATTTTAGTTTTGTAAAAATGTAGGCCAAGTCACACATTTCCAATGACCCTCCATTTTATGCACCAAGGACCAAGGTTTCAGCTAAAATCTTTCATTTTCAAAGAAGAAAAAAAAGTACAAGTCATGAAGCTGGGTAAATAAAGAAGTTACAGTAGGTTTTGGGTGACCGGATTGCATTGGATGCCACCTCTGACGGCGTTAATTTTCTGATGGATGTTCACTCCTGAACATAGCCTTTCTTATGTCTTTCTTATTAATAATAAAGTTGAATGTTTAAGAAAATGGATTACATGATGACCTTAGTGTCTTCCCACTTCAGAGTAAAACTGGAATAATGTGTGTGATTGCTTTTCTGTATGCCAAAAGATTTGTTTCCTCAGGATCTACCCGGCCAGGACAGAGGTCATAGAGACTTCTTGCGTGGACCTGGACTTTTGAAGAATTTGAGTTTTTTTGCCATTATATGCGTTAAAACTTTTAAAGATAATTCCTTTGTATGTAAGCTGTCAGTTTGGATGTAGATTACACCGGTTTTTAACCAGTTTTGATAAGACTGCTGAGAGTACACTCAGCCTTGGGTATGAAACAGATTGTACTTTGTATGTGTGTGTGTGTTCTATAAATTTTTTGGATCATTTCACAGATCTGGGGTCAACTCTAACCCCAATCTGGCTGTCTGATGTTTATATGCTTGAGATATTAAGATATTGTACACACGCACATGGAAATGTGAGCCTATCTGTGTTTTACCCAATCAGGTTAAAACACCTACAGTACATGTATGACACAGTTAATGACGTTATGTAAGAGAATAAGTGTTGTTGTTTCGAGATTGTATGCAGAGCGGCCTGCTTTATCTGCTTAATAAAACTGCAAACTATCTTCAGTAAACTTTCTTAATAATTGAATCTCTGACTCTAGCACTTTATCTGACAGACCAGTCATTTTTGGCTTCAAACTATATATTCCCCTACACCTTCAAAAGGAACAAATTGTTGAAATAAAAAGAAAATATTTAGTAGAGCTACTAGAATTGTGTTTCTACTTATCATAAAATGTAACCTTAAAAGTAGGGTTGCTCAATTGTGGGAAAAATCAAAATCACAATAATTTTGGTCATAATTGTAATCACGATTATTTAAAATGATTATCAGTGGGCCATATGTCCAAAACGTTTTGGAGATATATATTTATCATAAATTAGAAATACATTAAAAGCATGAATGAATCAAATACACCAACAAATAAAGCCTTTCCCATGCTGCAAAAGTCACATTACAGTACATGATTTTGCTCATTTTTTTATTTGAATAATCATTTTATCTCGATTATTGTTTTTTCATAATCGTTGGAAGCCAAAATCAAAGTCGAAATTTCGCTTGATTGCACAGCCCTACCAAAAAGATCTGCGTAACTCTTTATTTTGATGTTCCACTTTTGAAAAACATCTATCAACTATCAGTCCTTAAACAGAGTATCTAGAGGAATCAGAGAGTAAAAACGGGTTGTATTTCCAGAGTGGACAGCGACAATGCCCGTTGCAACAAACGAAACAAACTGTTTTCTTGTATAAGCGGAAACACAAACAATCTAGCTAAGTGAAAGTATCTTTCAAAAGTGCATTAACTGCAATGAAAAGTATTGAAAAGTTTTTGACTGCCTAGCTACTAAGGGTAACATTACATCATCCACATCGTTATGCCAGCAGTCAATCACCTAAATTACTATAAATTAATAGTTAAATAAATACACACATCCGGTTACAATGAAAACAATATGTTTTTCTGCAGTAGCCTAAATAAATCTTGAGCATTAAATAAACGTTTACATCAGCTGTATTTACAAATATAGCCTATGAATAAACTATACTTATTAATAAATTATTTTTTAAAAACTGCTTATTTTTACATTGCAAGATGCTCCAAAACTGTATTAAAAACTCAGTTAACTCCCTAAAACACAGTTAACTCATTTACGTGAATGCGTTAATAAAAAATCATAAATATTATCTCATTTAACTGCATTTTTTCAACTGCAGGGAGCACAATAAACCAACAATGATCCTGACTTCTGCCAGAAAAGGCAGACATGTTGATTTTTCTCCAGAAAAATGGTTAAAAACGGAGTCCTTTTCCTTCAAATTATTGTACATTCCTTCACAGGAAAAAAAAATATTTATTTGTTTTACAATTATTGGTTTTGCTTTATTTTACATAAAAACGTAGTAAAATAAAGTGTTTTTAATTCTGTTCAATTTGTTTTGGGATTTTTTTTTCATAAAAAAACACTACAAAAAGTATCAATAAGAGAACCGTTAAAGTATCAAACCGATAAGTGGTACCGATAAAAGTAGTAATACCGTTAAAACCTTAATGATACCCATCCCTATTTATCAACTTTTAATACTTTTAAAGACCCAGCAGACACCCTTTTAAAGGGACAAATCACCCAAAAATGAAAATTACCTCATCATTTATTCTCCCTCATGTGGTTTTAAACCTTCATGAGTTTCTTTCTTCTACTGAACACAATATAAGATGTTTTGAAAAATGCTGATTCAACCATCGATATAGTAAACAAATGTATATTATGGAAATCAATAAGCGCCAGGTAACAGCATTTTTCTAAATATCTTCTTTTGTGTTCAACTCAATAAAAAAAAAGTTTAAATAGGATTTAAACAAGTGAAGGGTGACAGAAGTTTCAATTTTGGGTGAACTATCCCTTTAAAGCATTCGCAGTCTGTTTGCTTAATATCTGTCAACACTTTATTTTTGATTGCTCCCTCAACAGACATAAGCACAGAACATATTTCACTAATACTCTAATGAGAGTTGGCTGACAAGTATTTGCAACGTTACTTACAGAACGTCTAAATCAATAAGACAAAATGAAGTGCAAATAATAACTCTTTAGCAAAACTGGAATGAAGTTAGTCGCAACTAAACACATTTCTTTCAGCCATTGTTCATGTTCAAACAAATATTGCCCTAAAAAAGTCCATATGAGTTACAAAAGCTAAAGTAATGCACTTTCTGTCAGCCGGTGTGTGTACAAATATGCGACCTATACGTGGGATTTCGTAATCTCTTCTAAAACATGAGCCCACCTCAGGCCCAAGCCAAGATATTGCACAGACTCCCAATCAAGACTACCAAGAGACTCACAAACACCATCACACATACAGAGCAGCAGCCTGCAGCTACATCTATACATCACAGCCCTGCATTCCACACCACAGAAATATGCACACCGCTTTATGAATGACCCTTCTGGAAAACTAGTCACTTTGGAGAGCAGCATGTGTGTTTTCTAACAACATCTGTGTGGTCCGTTTCTGTAGATTTAGGTGCATCAAAATGGCTTAACACGCCTGTAAAAAAGTGCCTCTTTCAGGTTGTGTTGCATTTGAAAGTTTGTTTTAGAAGGGAGATGCTGCCATCTAGTGGTGAGGAGAAGCTAAAGCTGAAATTCAAGCCAATATTGGATTTTCCTGTGTTTCAGGAAAGGTCTGCCAACATCATGACAAGGTGGACTAATTTTTCTTCCTTGATTTCCTGCTCTCCTCATACATCATGTCTTTTATCCAAGGATTACGGTTATCCAAGACTGCAAAAACATCAGTCATCTTTGGCTGAAGAAAGAGACGCCACCCTGCAGCAGGGGTGCAATTAGAAAAACGAAAAACACGGAGCGCTATCTGGCGGACAAGGAAGGGAACTTTTCTTGACTCTGAACATTGGAATTGTTTTGGGGTCTCAAATGGGAGGAAATAAAATCAGGAAAGCTGGACATGTGTTAGCAGCAAATGCTATTCCTGAAGGAATAAAACAAATCCTGTTTGTTACTCAATAGTCTGCATTGTGTCGAAACACTAATAATGATGCATCATTATTAAACAAAGAGATCATATTTCTAATTCTACATGGTCATAAGTCTTTAAATATGGCCATATTCAAGACTTAATGGCCATATTCAAGACTTATGTAGTATAATATTCTTTATAACCCATTTAAAGTGATAGCTTTCCTCATAATTTTACTTCTTTATCTATCATTGAACCAGAAGCGAGTTAATTCTTAAGCTTAATCTTTAGCTCAGCTCGAATGATTCAAAACATTTATGAAAGCATATCAAAGTAACTCCACATAAACTTAGTGACTTCATCCAATAAGGCTTTTTAAAGGGATAATTCACCCCAAAATTAAAATTCACTCACTATTTACTCACTATTAAAAATAAGATATTTTGAAGAATGTTAGATACCTGTAACCATTGACTTCCACTGTGGGTAAAACAAATACTATGGATGTCAATGGTGTTCAACATTTTTCTTAATAACTTCTATGGTCTTTAACAACAGAATAAAGAAACTCAAACAAGTTTGTGACAAAAGAAGACTGAGTATACGATTCCGATTTAGAATCAGAATCAGAAATCAGAAAGAGCTTTATTGCCGGTTATGATATTACTGAACCGATACCATATTGTTCGCATCTGCATCACGGTGCATCGAAGAAGCAATTGATTTCGACACCCCTCATGATTAGCACCTTAATCCTTTTGTTAAGTCGTGACGTGTGGAATACTGTCTCTGGGTCCGAGCCGCTTCTCATTTGAATTAGGAAAATAATCATTTATGACCACTTTATTGTCGTCTCACACATTATATTTTATCTAAAAACATGGTGTCCACAACATTCTATGGACTTGCTGCATCACAAACACCAATATTTTACAATTTATATAAAAAAAAATGTATCACTTTCCAGTCAGCTGATATTAGGCATGGATATACATATTGCGATTGTGATTTTCAAAAGTATTACATCACTTCGTAAATGTTTATTATTATCATTTGTTGAGTATCCCCATACACTTTGATGTAGTGCTTGGACCCGGAAGCCGATTCGTGTGATGTCACACTTAACAAGCGGATTAAAGCCTAAATCTGTAGACCTCAATAAAAAGTAAATGTAATATAAGAACAAAAAGTCCTGATCTCTACTGCATGTTCTGCTTAAATGGAGTCTGTCTCACCTAAGCAAAGAGAAAACGCTGTAGGAATTTCTGACAGAGCTCTGGTCCACCTGAAGCAAACTGTTCTTCCTCCTGTCTGAACCCTCCTGCGGGAAAGAAAACAGCCTATGAGCTTTACAAAGAGTCTCTTCTTACAATATGAAGGATTCCACAGGAAACCCAGGAGATGCAAGTGAATTCGAGCTCTGATAGATGACGAGGTTTAGAAGATGGCTTGGAATTTATATTGGAGCTCATCCCAAGAGTCTGAACAATACCTTCTGATCGAATTCAGCTGCATAGTAGCCATCGTTCAGTCCAAAGATGATCTCATTCGGATTTCTGGAGCGAATCTGAAGGCAAAGAGACAAAGAGAAAATGTTAAATGATGAGTCTGAACTAGAAGTTACCCTGATTTCAACTGTGTTAAAGGGATAGTTCACACAAATATGTATATTCTGTCATCATGTACTAATCCTCCACTTCTTTTAAACCTGTCTGATTTTCTTTCTTCTGCTGAGCACAAAAGATACTTTGAAGAATTCTGAAAAGGAGCAGCCATTGACTTCCATAGCAAGGAAAAAAGAGATTCTATGGAAGTCAGTGGCTGCTAGTTTCAGAATAGTTTCAGAATATTTGGCTGTGTGTTCAACAGAAGAAGAATCCATAAATGTTTAAAACAAAATGAGTGCGAGTACATGTTGAGGAAATTTTCATTTTTGGTAGAACTGTCCTTTTAAACAGGTAGCAGAACCATTGCAAGAGCAAAATCATACTAGTTTTACTTACCATAATAAAGTAATAAGAAAATTCTGTTTATATTTTGAAAAGCTGAACTCAATCCAGGCCTAATCAAGTTATTTGTCTTTAATCAAGGTAAATCCTGCACAAAATTGTGAATTTTGCATTTTTATGTCATCATTATTTCTTAAAGGGAGGAAGCTTCACTACATGTGATCTGAATGATGCAGGAGACTTTAAATTCCTCCACTGGATGGAATATCCAGCCATTCTGATGTGAACACAGACTCTGTATAGCTTCACAGAAACTACTTAAAGTGATAGTTCACCCAAAACTGAAAATCTGTCATCATTTATTCACCCTTCATTGTTGCAAACCTGTTTGACTTTTTTCTTCTTCTGTCGAACACAAAAGAAGATATTCTGTTTCCATTCAAAAATGCTAATTAAATTTATGCGCAAAATATTGCATAAAGGATGTGCAAATAAAGCAGCGTTTCCATCCAACGAGTCAAAGAGAACAAAATCGTCACTTCCTGATTAACCGGTGCCAAATACCAACAGTAAAAACAGAATTTGCTCCGGTACGAGAAGCTGCGTGAATCTTTTCTTTATTTAATAAATGACTTGCGCTTCAGAAGACAGTATGCCGACATGCAATGAATGCGTGCTGGCGTTTAAAGGTGTGAGACGCAGAGCACAGATGCTCTTGACAGTTCTGGAGGTCATTAATAAAATAACACCAATACTGAAATGGTTAAAGTGTTTTGAAATGACTTTGAAATGGCATTTCAGATGTTTTACAATGTGCTCAGCCTGCTGGTTTGTTCATTTACACACATTTTTATCATCACATGATCCTTTATAACACAATCACATGACCTTTTTTAATACACATACCGGAATCTTTTCGAAATTTTTTTTATACAACTCAGTTATGCGCATATGTTTTTATGCACATTTTCAAAATTGATGCGCATCTTGGCATTTCCATCCACCGATTTATGCGCATATCCAAAATGCATATAAAAATAGGTGGGGGGAACATAGACTTCATTAGTAGGAAAAACGCATACAATGGATTTCAGTGGTTACAGGTTTTCAGCTTTCTTCAGAACTCAACAGAAGAATCTCATAAAAGGTATGGGTGAATTGTCTTTGTCAGACAACATTAATACTCCATTTAACTATGAACATTGACCTTTTAAAAAAAAAAAGTGCAAATAATGCACAAGGTCACAATGATTCATGATCCAAACATATCACTCATAAACCATGTTTAAAGGGATAATTCAAATTGACAAAATTTTAATTTGCTCACTATTTACTAAAGTGAGCAAAGTGGTTCCAAACCTTTATGAGTTTCTTTCTTCTGTTGAACACAACAATATATATTTTAAGTGTTTTTTTTAAACCTGTAACTATTGACATCCACAGCAGGAAAAACCAATACTACGGTTTTCAATAGTCAATGGTTACAGGTTTCCACTTTTCTCTAAATAGCTTTCTTTTTTCCAAAAGAAGACAGACAAACTGCTTTTCAAGAGTAAGTTAATAGTGATCAAATTAAAATTGTGTGTGAACTATGCCTTTACTCATTGTCCGTATATACATTCACTCAGTCATTCATTCATTTCCTTCGGCTTAGTCTCTATTTCAGAGGTTGCCACAGCGGAATGAACTGCCAACTATTCCAGCATATGTTTTATGCAGAGGATGCCCTTCCAGCCACAAACCCAGTACTGGGAAACACCCATACATACTCATTCACACACATACTCATACACTACGAACAATTTAGTTTAATCAATTCACCTATAGCACATATCTTTGAACTGTGGGGGAAACCCAGGCCAACATGGAGAAAACACGCAAACTCCATACAGAAACGCCAACTGGCCCAGCCGGGACTTGAACCAGCAACCTTCTTGCAGTGAGGCGACAATGCTAACCACCCAGTATATTCAATAGAATGATTTTAATAACCTTCATTTACCTGAAAGTGCTACTAGAACTAGAAAATTACGATTTTCATATTGAAATATGTGTTGGCATACATTCAATATTAAATGTCTCTGATTTAGTCAGGGCATTAAAAACTTCATTGGGAGATTATAGATATGGTAAACGTACATTACATAAAAATGTTATCAAGGAAAAAGGAAGTGTAAATTCATGCTGAACATTTGACAGCACATATACCTGCTGTCCTGTGAACCGGAGACCATCCAGGTTGACTTTCCACTCAATAAGCAGTTGGTAGTGTTCTTCTCTCCCACCCCATATTCTCACCACAAAACACGAAAATGACGTGTCCAGGAGGTCTGGCAGCATGGCAAAATCTAAGCTCCGCCATGTTGGATTCTGAAAAACACAAACAAACAACATTATGAAATTTGGTACTTGTCCTTGGTGATACGATGTTATCAAGATACTTGTGTTATGGTAAAATATTATCGCAAATTCAAATATTTGCAATATTCTGTAAAATGCTGCCTCATGTGCAACATGCTACATTTTTGCATAAATACGTTGCTCCAGTTATGTTTTGTTGAAGCTTTGATGACAAATCCACCAGCACTGTACACATTTTACAAATCTAAAACACGATGACATTCTTGTATATTTCCATGTAAAGATGGGGCTTTTCATACATATTATTTTAAATATACAATTGACTGACCTAAACACCTAAACAAAGTGTTTTCAAAAGCAAAAGAAAATTGCATCACAGCCACATGGATTTTACAATTACATTACATTAAATACTCATAGAACGAAATGACTGCAAAATAGATGTACACCATTATTAATGGTTAATCAACGCATTATTTAAATAATCTACATGTTTTAATCTTATATTTATGAAAATTTTCTGTTTTTATTCCTATATCTGTCACTTATTTCTCATTTGCTTTATATTTTAATAATTTGATCATGTCATTAGCCTATATTACATAGGCTATTTTATATACATATTATGCATTCAAGTTTGCCTTGAACTTGAGAGAGAGGAAGAGAAGCAGATTGTACCTGTCAGTGGGTGCACATGGCTCCTAAATAGCATAAAAGTAAGAGAAAAAGTTGGATTTCTTTCTTTATTTCAACAGTCTTTTTTTAACTTAAACCCATTGAATAGAAACTGTAAATAATTTCTTAATTTTTAACAATAATTTTATTTATTAACTTGTTTTGTTTGTTGTATATAGTTAACTATTGTGTTTCAATCCAGCCACCACTGCAAGTATATTTCAAACCTGTGGGAAGCACTGCAAAAGAATGGGCGATTTGCAAATGAATGCCATTTAAGCAGACAAACTTAACATTTTCATTAAAATTCAATTTTATTTATCAAGTTTATTCTATAGCGCTTTTACAATGTAGATTGTGTCAAAGCAGCTTAACATAGAAGTTCTACTAAATTAAAACTGTGCCAGTCCAGAGTTGAAGTTCAGTTTAGTTCAGTGTGGTTCAAATTATACTGCTGAAACTCCAAAGATTAGCTATGTTTCTATCCAAAAATGTGAATTTAAATTATGTGCTAAACTGGAATATAGCATAAAAGATGTGCGAATAAAGCAGCGTTTCCATCCAATGAGTCAAAGAGAACAAAATCGTCACTTCCTGATTAACTGGGGCCAAATATCAACAGTAAAAACAGAATTTGCTGTGGTATGAGAAGCTGTGTGAATCTTTTTTTCCATTTAGTAAATGATTTGCACCTAAGAAGATGATGCAGACATGCAATGAACACGTGGCAATGTTTAAAGGTATGAGACGCAGATAATACCAATACTGAAATGGTTGAGGCATTCTAGAATGATCAAAAAGAATCCCAACACTAGTGTATCGATATTTTCCCTCACCCCTACTTTGTACGCAGCACAAAGGGAAGATCTTTGGCACTAAAATGTATACAAACACAAAGATTCTGACACTCATGACAGCAGTGAACATATCGGTTTTATTAATAATCCATGAGCGTGGTCTGTAAGCATAGTCAATGATGCAGCAAAACCAAGCCAAGCTTTAAAAAGTCTGTCAGCAGAAGCAGATTTGTGCTGTCCAGCAGTCTGGAGGCTAAAGAGGCTCTTCCTCCAAAAGGATGTGCAGCTGACAAAACTATTATCACAGCGACTAGGTCAGCAGAAATACATACAAAACATGACCATCGAGAGACGAAATGAAGGAATGATCACATGACCTTTACACACAAAAAAAGGTAGAGATGGACAGGAAGCCAGTGGAAGGGGGGGAAGACTGAGGTTAAAGAAAGTTTTGACAGAACTGTAATGGCCTGCAAAATAATGCACAGTAAAAGAGTTTCTAATCTGAGAGTTTATAAAAGATATGAATTATTTACAAAAATTAAATAAAAAAAACTACTTTGAAGACAAAATTACTAGAAATTGTAATTACTCTTTTTCTTTATACTTTCCAAATGTTTTTTTTTTTTCGAAAATCTGATTTGCATACGGAAGCGCTAGATAGCCCTCAAAACTGAGGATCACACTCGAAATCAAGGGGTAAGAAAATTTCCCAGAATACACCATCTACAACGGCAGCATGGCTGCATCCGGAAGTCAGGAAATGGGACAAATTAGTATTTTTTTGTCATTATTATGAATTTTTACAACAAACAAGCATGTTTTAAAACATTCATAACCGCGTTTGTGTTTTACCGTCATGCTTTAAAAAAAAATAAACGTTAAAATAAAAACCGCTAATTTCGCTATCTATAAATCCATAATAATAACTCCTGTACAGCAGTCCCACAACATTCTGTCACTCGATGACACTAGAAAACCCTGTCAGAAAAGTCTAGTGGCTGGGAATAACAGGCTTTTTACAGTGTCTGCTATAATGTTAATGTTGTTTTTGTGTGTTTACATAACCATTAATACAGTGTAAATGCACAGTATAGTTTACGATCTTATTGCCACATTAACATTATATCGTTATGATAACATTATGTCGTTGCCTTCAGTGATTTCCTGAAGATAAATACCCCAAAAATAACGCAGCTGAAATAACTACAGCAGTCGCGATCATCGATCTCATATGAAGCAAGAGATTGCGATGACATATGATGACATGTGCGGTGCTGTAGCTCCGTCCCATTACTTGGGGGTAAATTTTGAAGCCCTTCTCCGTCACACTATGTTTCAAGAGCCAAGGGGAAGGGGTACAAAAATAAAATTGGGATGGGGCCATAGTGCCAAGTAGCAAAAAAACACTTTGCATTAACCTTTGTTCAGTCCCAACTTTGGAAAGACTAGATGAGCTTTATTTTTTGTTTCAGACATCATTAGTAAAAACATGATCCTTTCTTTTACTTCATTTCACTGAAGATTTGTTTACAAAAGACAATATTGTGACAATGCCGACTATATTGGATCTGACATTAATATCACAGCATAAAAATGTGAGTAACTGTAGTAACTATTGCTCTGTCTGTTATTACAGACTGTTTTATATGCACTGCTCAGCATTGCTTTAAATTCTGATCTTAGCAAAATCATAGGTGGATCTCAGAAAACGTTATAAAATTTAAAAGCAAAAGGCATTTTTAATGCTTTAAAGTCTGCATGAAACAGAAGCTGCTGGTATTTGTTTCAGTATGTTGTTGTTGTAGTTCTTCCAACTCAATATTGAGCAGGGTTCGGGGCTTTTTTGCACACCATTCACCATTTCGGCAATCTAAAGGTAAGAGGGGCTCAGCTAAGAGAATTGTCAAAATAACATCAACAGAAAAGGACCACCACTCCAAATGTGAAAGCAAACGGTCAGATCTTTTTTCCAGTGAATTAACACAGATTAATTGTTTACCTAAATAACAATAATAACAAATGTAAGCTAGTATAATAAACAGTGTACATTGATTTTTACACTGGACTTTCACATTAAGCCAGTTGAGTGATGTTGGTGCAAGCAAATCCCAACTTTAAAAGGATAATCAAGTTTCTGCCATCATTTATGCATCCTTTACTTGTTCCATAGTTTTTATTCTTATAAAGCTCTTTTGATGAATGCTGGTTGAGTCGATGACAACTTTTTGCACAACTTTTTATCACCAGCATTTTTTGAAATATCTTCTTTTGTATCCACATAATGTCATTTTTTTACTGCAATAACAACAGGCAATAGCAATAAAAACACAACAGATAGAAGTATAGTACAAACAATACAGATATTACTTTTGCAACAAGAGAAATACGACAATTTTAAAGAAGTATAACAATAGTAAAGCAAAGAGAAAGACAACGAGAAAGAAAAAATAAAAAAATAATAAATAATAATAATAATAAATAAAATAAATAAATGAGAGCATATGAAAAAATAATACAAATTAATGCAGAATATTAAAATCACGTTTAATAAGTGGTTTCATGTTATGAGACTCTATTGTTATTCAAGTACAGTTTGCAATTCTCGCTTACAAAATACTAAATTTGGTTTACATTGAGTATATTTACACTTATGTTTAAAGAAACTTTGCAATAATCACATAATGTAATGGTGGGGCAATTTTCTTTTGTGATTGAACTGTCCCTTTAAATTGACTCAAAGTCTAAGGTACAGTGTCAAGTCTCCAAATAGGCTGTTTGTGCAACTATGATCAGTTTTGCTCTAACGACCTTGAGGACAACCAGGGATTGTATATAAACAGACCACCAGCCATGCCATTATGCTGAATTAAATAATCATTGATTTGTCAATTGTGTAATAGTGCATTCGATGCAGCCCTGCCTATTCAGTAAACACACACACAGACAGAACACACACAGTCCTCCAGCTATAAATGTGTCATGGGTGTGTCACTTCATGGGCAAACACACCAATAGACACAGTATTCCTTGCCAATCAAATTTACAAGCCATCACTATCTTCATTCATCTTAAAACGGCTGAATAACAGACCAGAATGAAGCCTTTAATTGTGCCTATAGAAATCTGATTACTGGATGATCATATTCTTTTATGTGTTGTGTTTGTTCTCTTCACACTTGAACAACGCGTCAATGTTTTTCAGCAGAATTACAGGCTTGGACAGAGTGACCACATGCTTATTAAATCCTTTCCAGCAGTCAATGACGACCACCACATCCGCTTAAGAGCCTCCGAGGCCTTCCTCAAATAAAAGGATTGTTTCAAATAAAAAAGTAAAAGTTTGACAATATGACTCCAAAAATACCGTTTAGGAAAGCTGTTTTATATCAGTATATGACGCAAAGCTGCAGTTTCAGCCATATGTGCTGCAGATGAAGACCTGATGCTTTGGTTTTGAGAAAAAAAAAAAAACTGTAACAGTATTCCTTTTGACATACATCAATAGGTCTGTTCTTTCAACACCCTAAAAATATCTGTTAATTAACAGTTTCCATATTTTGTGATTCAGACATTTTCGGTTTATTTATGGCTCTGAGTTGAGATGAGTTGTATGAGATGTTGATCTCTGCTCTGTCAACTTATGATGTTGAAAATTCCATCTCTACAGTTTAACAAAGTGATTTTATTGACATTTTAGTAGTAAATTGAAATAATATAATGTATAAAAAATAAATATATAAAGTAGGGAATACAATTATAGCCTGATGAACAATCACGGTTTCACGTTATCAAGATTATATGCATTCATTCAATTTGAAACAACTACTAGTTTAGAAAATCATGCAAAAACTTATTTAACCTTATATTACTTATATTTTAAAGTGTTGCTTATTGCTGCTCTGGAGTACCAAATAATAAAGAACAAAATATATTAAAAACAAACAATAGTCCATTCTCTTTGGACTTAAAAATAAGCAAAAAAAAAAATTTGAGATTTAAACAGTAATAATTTTACACTGAAAATAAATGACAGAACAATGAATAAATAAAAAATAAATGTATCTGGCTAATGTAAATCTATTTACATATTAGCATACATTAGTATTCCCTTTTAAAGAAAACAAAAACAAAAACAAACGTGTTTGGTATTTTCAGTTTGTATTTTTTTCTCTTTGGAGTAAAAATTTGTATATTCCAATACATGTATGAAGCTGATCGGTCCAGTTCTTGTAACGTGACTAGGATTGGGTCAGTACAAGATTCTGACGATATGATAATCTTGGATAAAAATATCATGGTTTCACGGTATTGTGATTACTGCTCTAAAATATATTCTTTTTAAATGTCTGGGCAAAAAACAACAACTTTTCCCAATTTGAACACAATATATTTTATTTTGAGAAACATTCAAAATATTCTGGAGCAGTAAACATGTCAGGTTAAATGATTCAACTGATCACAGGTTTCTTACAATTTAAAACGGCATCTTTGGACATCTTTTCTGCTGAAGATACTGTTGTCCTAAAAAACCAAGTAGGTATCACTGCAGCTCGGAGACCTCCAAGTGGGAAGGATTACACCACAAGTAGGTTAGGTGACCTCCAAGTGGGAGGGACTTAAACCACAAGTAGGTTAGGTTTACATGTCATGTTACTGTGGGGTTAGGTTTAGGGTTGGGGTAGGTGTAGACATTCATAAAGCACAATATTGGACTCCATGTAATGTACAAGACATTAAATAAATAAAAATGCCACTTGGAGCTACGAACTGCCCGCAAAAGGCGCGATACGTGAACTGCCTTAATTTATAGCCTCAGCCATAGTTAATTTAGTGTGTTTGTGGGTGCATTAGCATCAGTGTACAAGCTTGGAACTTTAAATTAGCACACAGTTGGCATAACTTGTTTAGTTGCAGCAGTTTGTTCTGTGCAGAAACACGGTGTCGAGAAGACTTCACGAGTAATTAACCGTGACGCATTAAAGCGCGGTTAATAGTGAAACCGGTTAATCGTTGCATCCCTAATATAAAAAAATAAGTCTGTAAAATAACAGAAAATGTACAGGCAGTTTATTACAAGGTTTTCGTACTGTTATATAAAACACCAACCCAGACAATAGATCACTTTAAACTATAAAAAATGTCACCTTTTCAAGGCAATTCAAAAGCATAAATAAACAGGGAAAAAATTTAAATATAAAAATATATATCACAAAATACGGAAAGCTGCTAATTTACAGATATCTTTACAGTTTAGGTCATCCTTTTAACATGATTAAAAATTGTATTGATGATATCCAAATGGTTCCTTTTGAGGTCTGCATCAACATCTAAATGTGAAATGTGTCATTTACGCACCACTAAGACAAAAAAAAAAATTTAAATTTGCAACAAACAATATGAGTTTGTGTTGAAATCAGGAGAAGTGAGAAAAAACTGAAAACTGTGTGTTTTTGCCTTGAAACCAAACATAAAATTTCAGGCAGCAAAGTTTAGTCATTAGGGGAAGAGATATTTTTTGTGGTTAATCAAATGATTTATGAAGCAGTGCACTCAAATGTGTTTTTTTAAATGAAAAAGCTAAAAAAAAAAAAAAGTATACCCATGTTTAGAATTGGCCAGTTGTGATCGGATTTAAATTCAATTGTAAAAGCAGATAAGAGGCCTTTTTTAAATCACTGTGAAATATGGCATAGTTCTCATTGTTTCTGCTAATATCATCCACACGTATTAACAAAATAAGACAAAAAAAAAATTTATTATTTAAGCAGAAAATAAAGAGAAGACAATATTGATGGTTCGCTCTAACATTTGCTTTTGTGCTATATCTTGTGCTACACCAAGCTACTATCCTATTGATGTACTGTGTTCAGTCTTTCATTTCACATTGTGGAAAATAATAAAAGCAGTAAATCACCAATGAAAGGAAAAGCACTCACCAATGAGTCTCGGATGACTTCACTCTTGTAAAAATCTGAACGAGGAAAAAAGAACACCGTCAAAAATTAGGGTTCTGATTTTGTTTCCTGAAAAGTTAAAGGCAAAGGTATGCACAGCATGAACCCACACAAAATTTCCATTCCAAATAAGCACTTTTCATTCAAACTTTATACTTGAAGAAAACTGCACAAACATGCACAGTGATATCCACAAAATATAAAATCAGTAGTGTTTTAAACAGCAAACGGTTTTCGAAAATAATAATATTAAATGTGCAGCATTAAATGCATATATTGAAATGTATTTAATGGCTGTGAAAGCCTAAAATAATAAATAATTCTACCTGTGGGCTTCAAAAACTCCAACCTGAAGTTACCCCTTTCATAACGGAAGGGAAAATTAATGTCAAATTAACCCTCAGGGGTCTGAGGTGATTTTGGGGCCCCTAAGATGTTTTGACATGCCCTGATATTTGTGCTTATTTCAGCTACTTATCACATAGTATTGGCCAACATGTATTTTTTTGTATTTAGCACAAACTGTGCTACAATAATATGTGAGAAATATTGATGTACATGTTTGCGTTTTTTTTTCAGAAAAAAGATATTATGCATGGTTAGTAAGTTTTGGAGAAAAAAAAATGTAGCTGAAATAAGGTTAAAAAAAACACACTGTGTGTGCCTGAACAAGACCTTTGAATAACTTCACGATTATGTAAAAATTATTTAGTTCTCTCATTCAAAGAAAACATTACAATGACTTAAATTTTGTAAAGTCTATTTTGGGTCATCTCAACTTTATGCGAGAGTGAAAATGGTCATGAATAATTCACACCTGTAGAGACAAAAGACACTCCCCCACTGGCTAATGTTCACCCATCAAGAGCATTGTAAAGCAATGTCCAGCTGCAAAAGCTAGCCCAAACTAAATGCTTGTTGTATTACTTGAGGTATTATGACCATGAAAACACTCTGGGTAAACAATATGCAGCGCTCAGCATATACAAGTCCACCCCTCACAAATCTATCTTTTAAATTCATATTTTTAATAAGAAGCTATACAATATTATACTTGTGCATATACGTTGGATAAGTCAGTACTGAAGCCAAATCCGGAGCTTATCTAACAAAATAACTTACAATAACGGTCTAAAAACTAGTACACCCAAATGTATATGTTATAGAAAAATATTAAATACAAATTTTGAAAAAAGAGGAAAAATCAAGAGAAGCAAAAATTAAAAAAAAAATGTAGTTACAATTTTTTTGGTTGTTTTTTTTTTTTGTTTTTTTGCAATATTTTGCTTGAATTTAATTGTATTATCTTTCAATTTCTAAATATGTTTGGTGACTAAAATATTATTTTAATAAATATATCCGTTTAATAAATCTGTTTAAATGCACCAAAATACATTGCCTATATTCACTGAGAAATGGATGCAAATTTTCATTTTCAAAATAGGCTGTACTCAGCAATGCTGATCACTGTATGTGCACTTATACAGCATGCACAAAAATATATATTTAAAATGGTATAAAATGTGTTTGCAAAACTGTTGTAATAAAAACTTTCTTGTGCATTAATCCAGCATTTAATCATAATTTCTAAATGACTCTGACATTGAAGTAGTGTAATCAAAAAAGCTTTAAACATAAGAATGAAAAATATTTTAAATATAAAAATTACTTTGAATCATAATCATATTCATAATCAGAATCATATTTTGCCTAAATAAGTTAACTCCGTCCAATTCCATTCTCACAACGTGTTTCTGAGTTTTCTCATCCTTCCCATAGAGTTTGTTCTTCCGAGGTAATCATGTTCAGTGCTGCGAATACATTACAAAAGCATTTTCTGCTTAATCAAATTTGTCATTACTAGTAAAAACTTATGACGGATCGTGAAGGAACATGTAGTCTGGCACATTTGTAATCCACTACAAGTCAAGATTTTATCAAGATAAAAAATAAATCAATCACATGATCTGACATAATCGTAACAGACAATTAAAATCGTGACCAATGAAAGACTTTTAAAAATATTCAGTTACTTTTGCATGGGATCACAGAAATGACTGGCGCTGCAACTTTAAGCACTAAATTATTGGAACAATCAGAGAGTGGCATCAGTCACCTCGTGATATCTGATCGTCCTGGCACAGGTGGAGGGTGAAGTAAGTGTCAAGCAGAGGAGAGCCATTCTTGTTCACAATGTTACGGGCTGCTATGCTCCGCAAGTGACGCAAACGCCTCTGTTGGGACAAAAGAAAGAAAGAGGATTAGTGAGAGTTTAAAAAAAAAAAGATTATTTTAATGCTTTAAAAACCACATGTTAAAACTTTACACTTAAAAGCTGATCATCAACAGGCCTACATATGCAAATCAGGCACTTTCAGCCAATTACATGTGAGAAAAACACACAGTAAAATTTTATATTCAGATGCAATGCGTTTATCATGTTTATAATAGTTTTTTCTCCAAGACTTCAAATTATGAGATCATATACATCATAAAATCTGAACGAGTTTTGTAGTTCCCCTTCGGATGGGGAACTCCAATGCTATGTGGAAACTTCCACTATGGGGATTTCGTCAGAATCCAATCATCTGAAAGAGTATAAAAACGGGCCAATGAAATGCCAATGAGTTGGCAGCGTCAGCGTGCACAGCTGGCGTCAATGACAATCAGTCATGCTATAAAGACGCAGCCAGTGCCATGCTCGACATCCTTTCGCTTTCAGAGCCTTTCACGAAGCTTCTGAGAGAGTCTTTGAGGGTATCTCCAACCTGTGTCTACAGAGAGAGATCGAGAAGCAGCTTCTCCCGGTCCAGAGCGCGTATACGCAGTGGCAGATGGTCGAGCTGGGTATTTCTCCCTTGCCTGGCGTCCTTTGGGTCCGGTCCTCCAAGAGCGGTTTGTATATAGGAAAAAAGCTTTCCTAAAAGAGCAACACGGTCGTGCAGCGCGTCTTTTTCAAGACGTCACTCCGACCGTGCGTTTCTGGATGCGGTGGTTTCCTATCCCCGGATGATGGGCACGAGCACAGCGTTTCATGTCTGGGGGTCCAGCATGTTAATGCGGTGCTCGCGGGCAGCGGGCAGTGCATGCCATCACTGATGTCATGTCTGTTGCGCAGTTAAGATCGCGGCTCGCTCTTGCAAAAGAGCCACCCACCCCAGTTGTCCCCCGCACTGCGGTTGGCACTCGGGCAGATCTGAGGGTTTCAGTGAGAGTAAATCCGCCGCCCCCGGGCCGTGGACCTCTCGCTCCTCCACGCGCTCCATCCAAGCTTCAGGTGAAGAGAAGCGCTCCGTCCTTGGATGGTCGCTCTCTCACCTGATGACACCGGGGGTCAGATGTCCATCGCTGCATCGGAGGATGGGCTGTCATTGTCTGATGAGGATGCGAGCCCGCTCGCTCCCTCCCTCCGGGGTGGAGAGCGCGGCGTTAGCATCTAAAAAGCAGACGTGATGGCCGTGCTTTCTCGGGCTGCTTCGGCCGTGGGTCTGGTGATGGTTTATCCCCCAGCCCCGCGGCCGGACCGACTAGATGGGTGTATGTGGAGGATATAAGGAGGCAAGACCTTCAAAGCCTCCCGTCCCCTTCTTCCCGGAAGTGCACAGTAAACTCACGCTGTCCTGAGGGCACTTTTTTCTGCCCGATCTGCGTGCGCTTCCATCATCACCATCCTTGGAGGTTGGGCTGTCAAGGTCTGACGAGGATTCGAACCCGCTCGCTCCCTCCGGGACTTTGAGCGCGGCGTCGAATCCAGAAGCAGACTTTGCGGCTGTGCTTCCCCAGGCTGCTTCGGCCGTGGTTCTGGAGATGGTTTATCCCCCAGCTCCGCGGCCGGACCGATTAGAGGGGTGTGATGTGGAGGATGAAGGCAAGACCTTCTAAGCCTCCCCATCCCCTTCTTCCTGGATGGGCACAGTAGGCTCACGCAGTGTGCTGCGTGCGCCTTCCCCCTCGCCATGCACGCTATGGCCACCTACCAGCGCTACCAAGCGCAGGCGCTGGCCCGGCTGCGCGAGGATGGTTCTGACCCAGGACTGAGCATGCGCTCCGCACCGCAACCGACTATGCTCTTACAAAAAAAAAAAAAAAAAAAAAAAAAAAAAAGTCGGCTGTGTGTGCCCTGGGAAGGACGATGATCACATCCGTGATCCAGGAATGCCACCTCAGGCTAAACCTGGTGATGTGCGTGACGTTGACAAAGTTCGCTTTCTTAACTCACCCATATCCCAGGCTGGCCTGTTCGGCGACACTGGCGGTGAATTCGCCCAGGAATTCACGCCGGTGATAGAGCAGTCGGAGGCGATGGGCGAGGTCTCTATCGGCGGGATTGTATGACCGCTCCCCCCCGCCGAGCCATCCACATCCACTGCTTTTTCGCCGAGGACGCCCGCCCGCAGCTTTGCTTCGCCGCCCCCGCCTGCGCCTCCGGCCACGCGGCTGCGCCGAGCATCGCGCCGGCAACCAGCGTCCCCCGCCCAGGGCGCCGCTAAGTTCGGTAAAACGGACCGCGAAGCGTCCCTGAGGCGGGCCATCTGGGGAGGAGGGAATTTGCTCTTTCCCCGCTGGAGGGCGGGGCACGTTATTTAAAGGTGTAAAAAAAAAAAAAAAAAAAAAAACGCCATCAAAATCCTCAGTGAAAGAGCACTTTTCCCCTCCTCCGGATGTGACAGCCCGAACACTGCCAGTCTGGGACGCTATGCCTTCCAGCTTGCAGGATCGGTGCATTTCGCCAATGGCTCATGGAGCACGAGAGAACGGTCTCCTTTCTCTCCACTCCCAGCCCCTCTCCTGGAGTTTGAGTGCGAGACGAGAACATCTCCTCTCCTGCTCTCCTGTGGGACCCCAGCGCTCCCCGGATGAGCCCACTCACTCCACGCTGCCCCGCCGCTGGCACGTCAGCGATCGTGCGGGTGGGACCATTTGCGGGGGCTCTGCCTGCCTGGTTAGCGCGGGCCAGCCCATCGCAATGGCTCATCCATACGACCAGACTCGGCTATGCGATTCAGTTCGCTAAACGGCCTCCCAGGTTCACGGGCGACCAGGGTCAGTCCTGCGTCCGCCCCTGTCTTGCGAGAGGAGATTGCTGTCCTCCTGGCGAAGGATGCAATCGAGCCGGCCCTCCAGCCGAGATGGAGCGCGGGTTTTACAGCCCGCACTTCATCGTGCCCCAAAAAAAAAAAAAAAAAAAAAAAAAAAAAAAAAAGCGGTGGGCTATGGCTAATCCTATATCTGCACATTTTGAACCGCTGCCTTCACAGGCTGCGCTTCGGAATGCTTACGCAGATGCGCATCACGCGATGCATTCGTCCTCAGGATTGGTTTGCAGCAATAGATCTGAAGGACGCGTATTTCATATCTCCACACTTCCACGCCACCGGCAGTTTCTGCGGTTTGCGTTTGAAGGTCGAGCATGGCAATACAAGGTCCTCCCCTTCGGGCTCTCTCTGTCTTCGCGAGTTTTCACCAAGCTCGCAGGGGGGTGCCCTCGCGCCCCTTCGGCTCGCCGGCATCCGCACGCTCAATTATTTCGATGACTGGCTGATTTTTAGCCCACTCTCGGGAGCAATTGATTATGCACAGAGACAAGGTGCTCCGGCACCTCCGCCCGTTGGGGTTTCAGGTCAACCGAGAAAAGAGCAAGCTCGCCCCCGTGCAGAGCATCTCCTTTCTCGGGTTGGAGCTGGACTCGATCACTATGGAGGCGTGCCTCTCACGAGAGCGCGTCGAGGTAATGCTGAACTGTCTGAGAGAGTTCGACAGAAAAAAAGTGGTCCCCCTGAAATTATTTCAGAGGCTCCTGGGGCATATGGCATCCGTAGCCGCGGCCACGCCGCTCGGATTGCTCCATATGAGACCACTACAGCATTGGCTTCACGATCGGGTCCCCAGACGCGCATGGCACGCGGGCCCACACCGAGTGACTGTCACTGCGCTGTGTCACCGCACCCGCACCCCTGGAAAGGACCCCTCCTTCCTACGGGCCAGTGTGCCCCTAGGTCAGGCGTCCAGGCAGGCTGTCGTTTCGGCAGATGCCTCCAGTATGGGGGGGGGGGCCGTGTGTAGCGGGCATGCTGCTGCGGACCTGTGGAGGGGAACCCAGCTGCATTGGCATATCAACTGCCTAGAGCTGTTGGCAGTGTTTCTCGCTCAGCGCGTTTTTACCGGTGACTGAGGGGGCAACACGTGCTGGTCAGGACGGACAGCACGGCCGCGGTAGCGTATTCCATCCGGATGGGGGGGTATACGCTCCCGCTGCATGTCTCAGCTCGCTCGCCGTCTGCTCCTCTGGAGTCATACGCGGCTGAAGTCGCTGCTTGCTATTCACACCCCGGATGGGCTCAACCGTGCGGCCAACAGGCTCTCACGGCAGCTCCTTCCCTGGGAGAATGGCGACTCCACCCCGAGTCATGCGTAAGTATGCACCCCCCAGTGAGCCTACTCGCGCAGTTCTGTGCAAGGTCAGGGAGGACGAGGGGCAGGTCTTGCTAGTTGCGCCCCTGGCCCAACCGGACCTGGATATCAGAACTCTCCCTCCTCGCGACGCCCCCCCTGGCGAGTCCCTTTGAGAGAGGACCTACTCTCTCAGGGACAGGGCACCATCTGGCACCCTCGCTTAGTTCTGTGGAACCTCCACGTGGGGTCCATAAGACGCGACGAGGAAGACTTAGGTAACCTACCGGTGGCGGTGGTTAATACCATCACTCAGGCTAGTGCACCTCTACGAGGCATGCCTACGCCCTGGAGTGGAGTCTATTCACTGAGTGGTGCGCTTCTCGCCGAGAAGACCCCCGATCTTGCCAGATCAGTGTTGTGCTTTCTTTCCTTCAGGACAGGTGGAGCGAAGGCTGTCGCGCTCCACACTGAGGGTTTACGTGGCCACCATCTCCGCTCATCATGATGCGTGGATGGCGGCACCGTGGGGAGGCATAACCTCATCATCCAGTTCCTCAGAGATGCGAGGCGGATGTTTTCCCCCGCCCCCCTCTCATACCCTCTTGAGATCTCGCGGTAGTGCTACGAGCCTACGTGGGGATCCCTTCGAACCACTCGACTCAGTATCCTTGAGATTTCTGTCCTTGAAGACAGCTCTGCTGGTCGTGTTGGCATCGGTTAAGAGGGTTAGGTACCTGGAGGCATTTTCGGTCAGTGACTCGTGCCTAGAATTCGGGCCGGCCTACTCTCACGTTGTCCTGAGACCCCGGCCCGGCTATGTGCCCAAGGTTCCTACCACGCCGTTTAACAATCAGGTAGTGAGCCTGAGGCAGACCCAGCCCTTTCATTGTTGTGTCCTGTTCGCGCTTTGCGAATATATGGGGACCACACTCAGAGCCTTAGATCCTCTGACCAGCTCTTTGTCCATTACAGTGGTCGGCAGATGGGAAGTGCCGTATCTAAACAGAGGTTGGCCCACTGGGTAGTGGATGCCATCTCCCTCGCCTTTGGGCCAGGGTGAGCCGTCCTCCTGGGCGTTAGCACGCGGCGCCTCTCTGACAGACATTTGTAGAGCTACGGGTTGGGTGACACCCAATACATTTGCAAGGTTACAATCTGCGAGTGGAGCCGGTTTCCTCAAGGGTATTAGGCAACCCTTGGTGATTGAGGAAACGATTCGGTTGAGGTGTCGAAACACGCTTGCTGCGCCACTCTCCCTAACCCGGAGATACGTGCGCTTTTTCAGCTTTGTCAGTTTAGTTCCCCATTTCTTTGGCGAACCCTGCAGAGTTCCTCCGAGGCCCCCAGCACCTGACTCAGCGGAGGAGTCAGGTGTTGGCCCGTTACGTTGTCGGCATGCCTGCTGGTCAGCCCGCGTTCTGGGTATAGGTGCCTGCTATGTGTGATCCCCGCTGGCGATCCCATACGTTCACACAGCCACGGTATAGTCCCCCCTTCTAGGGCAGGCTCGTGTCTTCCCTCCCCGCTAACCATCCTTATGCTAGGACCCCCCCATCTCTGGGCTGGTCCATAGATTGTCACCAGGTCTCCCCTCTGGGTAGCAGGTGAGCTCCGCAGCGTCCTCCCTATCGGGACTGAACGCTTTCCCAACGTACTGTCGTATCAAAACCTTTTTACAGGGTTATTGCGACTCCCCGAAAAATATAACAGTTTCTGAACAGGTAAGTGAGGGCCAGGGGACACGTTGGAAGACTGTGTCTCGGGGCGTTGTAGGTGCGCTTGCTCTACTGCGTGGCACACCCTTCGCCAGGGGCGCAGTAAGGTTCTTTCGTTGTGGCGTTTTCCATAGATTTCCCCATAGTGGAAGTTTCCACATAGCATTGGAGTTCCCCATCCGAAGGGGAACGCTACGGTTACTAAAGTAACCCTTCGTTCCCCGAGGGGGGGAACGGAAATGCTATGTTCCTTCGCCACAACGATTGTCCCTTAGCTGTTGAGCGTGAAAGTCTCTTCAGCTAGAAAAGGATGTCGAGCATGGCACTGGCTGCGTCTTTATAGCATGACTGATTGTCATTGACGCCAGCTGTGCACGCTGACGCTGCCAACTCATTGGCATTTCATTGGCCCGTTTTTATACTCTTTCAGATGATTGGATTCTGACGAAATCCCCATAGTGGAAGTTTCCACATAGCATTTCCGTTCCCCCCCTCGGGGAACGAAGGGTTACTTTAGTAACCGTAGCGTTCTCCACTTAACAACTGACAGTGAACGGGAGCGAACACAAAGACACAAAACATCATTGTGAGTCTCACATCACTATAAAGCCAAGTCCTTCTGACTGAAACATGACATCACACAGGCTGCACATCGAGCACAAATCCACCACTCTGAAGAAGCCAAGGGAAAATAGTTGCTGGAATAGGATGGAAATATTTACTTTTTTCATGTTTATCTTCATTCGTTATCATGTGTACATCGTTGACCACTTCACGTGGGGTGCACTTGACTTAAAACTTTCTATACAGTCTGCATGAGCTGGAAGTTTCTGAGACTTTTATTTCAGTATGTTGATGTACTTCCAACTGAAATTGAATATTGAATAGGGGGAGGGGCTTTCTTCTTGCACATCATTCCCTAATAGCAAACTAACGATAAGAGGGAGGCGGTTAAGAAAAGTGTCTGAAGCCATCAAACTGACGTCAACAGAGAAGGATTGCTACTACAAACGCGAAAAGACATGGTCAGATTTTGACTGAAGATTACCAAAACAAGTATTATATTTCAGTGGATTAACTCACTTTTATGTTGGATTGTTCACCAAACTTGTTCCTGGAGGTCCGGTATCCTGCAGATTTTAGCTCCAACCCTAATCAAACACACCTGAACACACTAATCAAGGTCTTACTATACTTTAAACACCCAGGCAGGTATGTTAAGGCAAGTTGTAGCTAAACCCTGCAGGGCACCGGACCTCCAGGAATGAGATTGGTGACCCCTGACCTAAAGAATAACAATAAGCACAAGCCAAATAAAGGTTGTTTGTTTTGATTTCACTGACTTTATGCAAATGGTTTTGCAGGCTTTTAAAATGACAGTTCACCAAAAAAGGAAAACATGCAGTTAATCTATCATCCTCATTCAGGTCATCCAAGACGTTTTTTTCTTGAACATACTATTAGAGGGCCATGAAACCTCCCTCTTTCGGTTCAAGTTTTTACCATTTTTATTATTTGTTTTATTTCTCTTATACTCGTTTCTTTTATTCCTGTTTATGTAAAGCACTTTGAATAGCCACTGTGTATGAAATGTGCTATATAAATAAACTTGCCTTGCCTTGCCTAAATGTGATTTTCACATGCTTTCACATGTAGCAGCAACAAAAGTCTTGGAAACAGCTGTCTTGATTGGAGAAAATTATCTTGTATTTCACTAATAGCCTGATTAAATAACCTTGATTATAAATACATTATTGCGTAGCTTGTCAGTGAACAACGAATTAGTGTAGTAAATGATGCTCCATCTGAAAGCAAGTGCTAGCGACGTCATGCTGATTACAGAACTGGATTTATGGACAAAATGCACAACATTCATTCAATTTCCTTCGGCTTAATCCCTAATTTATCAGCAGAATCACCACAGCGAATCAACCGCCAACTATTCCAGCATATGTTTTACGCAGCGGATGCCTTTCCAGCCACAATCCAGTACTGAGAAACACCCATACACTCTCACATTCACACCCAAATTTAGTTCATCCAATTCACCTATAGCGCGTGTCTTTAGACTGTGGGGGAAACCGGAGCACCCAGAGGAAACCCACACGAACACAGGAAGAACATGCAAACTCCACACAGAAATGCCAACTGACCCAGCCGGGACTCAAACCAGCGATGTTCTTGCTGTGAGGCAAACAGTGCTAACTACTGAGCCACCGTGTCGCCCAAATGCACAACAATCGCCTTCAATTAACCGTAATTGTTTTTAGTCAGAATACAAACAAACACAGTAAAAACATTACTACTGATGTACTAATGCCTACTTGTGGCTCCTGAAGATATATTGAGGTCTTATGAAGTGAAAGAAACCGAAGTCTGTGCAAGAAACCCATTGACTTTATTGAAATAAATAAATTCAGAAATAGCAACTCTCTAGAACATGAGATGGAGAGAAAACAAGAGCCAGATTTAAGGCACAAAGCCACCGCCGTTTCAATGAAACACTTCATCTACAAGACTTCAGCACACTAAAGTCTTCACCTGACCAGCTTTCATCACGACCAGCCACAGAGAGTTTCCAGCGCCGCCCGTGAGGCATTAATTAAATACTAAATCTAAGTCATGGGATGCCCCACAGGATTATTGCAGCAGCAGAAACAACACCACACTTTGTTCAGTTTCCCCCCCATTTCTGTCTTATTTCAAGCAACAACAAAAAAACTCTGTGGAACATTCAGAGTATATTCAGTCCCATAGAGATTGAGTAGTGAAGTTTAGTGGGTTAACAGGCTACTTAACAAGCACAGGAACAAATAAAGCATAGCTAGTATATGATGCATTATCCCTTATTAGGCATTTTAAACAACTAAATGAAACCAAAACACTAAATCAAGCATGAATTCACCCTTAAGTCAATGAATCATATCACTCTGAACCAAAAACAAAACAACTCTTCTTTCTTTAATGCAAATGAATGGCATTTAATGGTTAGCTAGAGGTCATCTATGGTACATAATCCTCCTTTAAGACTCATAAAAGCAGAGTGTCACAAGTGACTGCCATCATAATCATTCTCAGTAAAATAATTCAGACAGGTGTTACAAGCTCTGTCAAGCACATGTCATGTGATAATGGGGACTTCACATTTGGTTTCACATCTCAGCTTTTTTTTTTTTTGGTAATGGCATCTTCTATTTTTACCAGAAGCAGAACAGAATATTAGTATCATGACAGCTAAAATATCACATCTATAATATCAAAAGTGGAGCTTTGATGGCTTTCAACCCAAGTCTAGCTTAAGGTTTGAAACAGACTGCAGTTAATCTGCAGCGTAAGATCCGAGTTGATCCATTGGCCACACAGTTAGGCAGGCGTGTGACCTCAGGATAGACTTCAAAGATTAACCATTACAAATGAAAGATTGACATACACAAAAAAAATTGCTGCTTGGTCAAAGTACTTATATATAAGGAGCTAAATAATCACAATTATTGCAATTTTTTGGGATAATTTCATTGTTTTATGTTCAATCCACTTCAATTTGTAAGAACAATTAAGTCGATTTGTGTTTGAATGAATGTATGTGTGGAAGCCTGCATATACATATATTTTACAGTGTATTGAACCCCATTTTCATCACAGGATGTATCTGATGTCCCTGTAATTGTGAGTTGGGATGTTATTCCACAATTTGAACTTTCAGAGGAACGATAAGTCTGAATTGTAAGATTTGCAAGCTTTAGGCTTTAATAATAAGTGATGTAATTGTACTACACAACAAATAACTTTGTTTAAATTTTAAAGCTTTTAAAAGTGCTTGGTTTTTAAGTATCTAAGTATTATAAGTTGATGCATGCAGCATTTTTAATTGCCCTGAAACTATTTCACAATTCTGTTTTATTTCAATTGGCCATAAAACCAACTAAGCATATGGATATTCCAAGCATTTTGACAGCACCTGTGTCACTATAATAAACAGCAGAAGTAGATGGACATATTGTAAAATATATCACATAATAGGGCTGAATCATTTCAAAATTCATATTATGCTGCTCTATCATTTATTTGGTGGTGCTACAAAAAACATTGTTCTTGGTAATACTTTTCCATTATTTATATGAGTGCAATATTACACGCTATTACAGGGATGCAAGCTCGCTTACAGGCGCGAGCTCGCTTTACCTGCACATCAGCGGCAAGCAAAGTGCACCAGACAAAAACAACGAACTGTGTGCAAATAGTGCAAAAAGACGTTTGCTTACACTAACAGAACAACGAATATGATGCAGCACAGTGAAAAACTACTGTCACAGATGTCTATACGCAAAAAACTATTATTAAGCCAAACCACGCTGACCGGATGATTTGCTGTTCCGCTTTCTCCTACGAGTGCTACAGAGATCACACACTGCATTTTCAGTGAATGCGTGAAGATGTTTTTTTTTTCAGACTGAAAGAGAAAGTTGTTCTGTTACAGAACCAGGTATTAGATCCTTTATCTGGATCAGAGGGCCTATTGACCACCTTGGTACACAGCTCTCTGCTTTAGGAAAGTCTTTCCTCTCCACACCAGCCATCTCAGTCACCAGTGAAACAGTTTTTTTCATTGTAAATGTGCAAAGATCTCAGCTTATGCCAAAAAACAGAGATATGCTGATATTTCTTTTAAAAAACATGTAAAATCTCAGCACAGTCACAGTTTTAGTTTGTTTGTATCAATGGCTTGTATTATTCTTTTTTGGGGGAATTTTTTTTTTAAATAGCAATTTAGTTATGGCAGAAAAGATTTAATATTTATCAAAAAATGTCAAAATTAAAGGGCTCTTCACCTTAAATTTGATTCAAATAATTTTGTTTAAAAAAAAACGTGAATCGTATCGAATCGTGAGTCAGGTGAATCATTACATCCCTAAGAGAAATGGTACTATATATTTATATAGTATATATATCTATTTATTTATTATCATAATATGAGATGACATATCGTGATATGAGATTTTTGTCATATCGCCAAGCCCTACTACATAGTAGACAATATAATATAAACTACTGCAGTTTATACCAGTAAACATTTTATATAAAACAACAATACATAATGTATTAACTGTAATAAACATTTAATAAATGACATATTCCTAAAAATTATTTCATTAAAAATAAAATAACTTGTATCTAAGGCTGCACGGCACTGGAAAGATATGCGATATGCAATATTGCTGATGAGTATTGCGATTTATTACAATTTAGCATTTCCCTTGAAAATATTAGCTATGTCATCAAATCATTTAATGACATTAAAAAAAAGAGGTAAAATATATTTTTCATATCTAATTAATTCTAAAACTAAATTGTAAGATTAATTCAGACTAAAAAACATTGTGCAAACATTTAGTCTTTAATACACTATGAATGCGTGAAAACCTGCGCAGATATACTGACTCTGAATGGCTGTTGTTATTTTTTCCTTGTCTCGACTCCCACAATTATTTACCAGTATTTATTTTCAGCTCCAGCCAATACCAAAACAGCAACTATATATGGAGAGGCAGGTATGAACATATTAAGGCCTTATAAGATCTAATTTAAATCATTTAGACAGATGCATAAAATAAATGTAATTTACGATAAGTATATTGCATACACTATCGCAATAACTATCATGTTGTGATCTATTGAGCAGCCTACTTATATCTATATAATATCATGCAAATTCAAAGTGCGTTCCTGCCGTTTACATAAAGCCATGACACAACACATCTCCAGCATAATGTTTGCAGCATTAGGCCAACATTTCTCCACAGAGAACGCCAAGTCATCAACAGACACCGCTTAACAGAAAAACCTGCGATCCCCAAAACACTGCAGGAACCAGTGATGCGATTTAACAGACGACTGCTGCAGGACATGACTATCATTCCACATAACTGAGGTCTACACTTTCGGTTAGGACAGAATCAGGGCAAGCATGTGCGCATTACAACAGTGCAATAGTTACAACACACACAAAATCACATCTACTCTCTAATGTCAATCTCAAGTATTACATCAGCTACAGTACATTCAACGTCTGCCTAAAATGCCACGTTTCAAAAGCTGTACTTGCAAAGATTTTTAATAAAGTAAAAAAAATTATAATAAGGAAATGTCCCATTCTGGTATGTGAGCAATGTGATTTTTTTGTGATGTGATAGATGTGACATTGCAGTAAAAACTTAAAACAGAGAAACTTATATGTTAACAATATATTGAAACTTCTGTTTATATTTTTCAAAACAACTAACCAAGAGTAATAGGATAAGAATAATATTAATCTGTAAAAAAAATTTTATATATTCAATGAGGAACATAAACATGTGTTATGGATCATGTGACCAAAAAAGTTTGCGAGTTCACAGTATACAACATACTTTGCAGAAATTCTGTGAATTAAACAGCACAACCCAAAAGACAGCGCTAATCTATAAAAACCCTTGATAAGAAATCAGCTCAATTTCACCATTGTTCAATATTAAAGAAATATAACCTGCTTAGTTCGGAAAATTGTATTAAATATGTACATATCTGTTTAATGTTTAAGACTTTACATAACCTGACTTCACCACTAAATCAGTTTGTGAATATTAGAACGACTGCTCACCGACCTACTAGAGGTGGTGAAAGAGGGGATTGTATTATTTCTCTCAAAAAAAGTCAATTTCGTCAGTCAGTATTTTCAGTGAAAGCGAATGGAACTCCATCCCACCAACAATTAGAAGATCACTTACTTTTTGTTCTTATCAGTCTCTTGTTAAAAATTGGTTAGTGACAAATCAGCATTAGTACTGTTTTCTTGACACCTTTTGTCCTTTTCTGCTGCCATCAGTCTGTTGTTTTTTTACTTTTAATTGTATTTTATATATCAAAATGTATTTTATGTTATTTATTCTGTGCTTCTATTTTAGGTGTGACTTCTTAACATTCTGTAAGGGGTCTACAGATGAAAAATAGCCATTCTTGGCTAATTCTGGCATATTTTATAGTAACGTTTATTAATGTGCATTGACCCTGTAAACAAATAAACTAAACTAAATCAAAAGCATAGGAGTTGGTTGTCTATAGAACAAACATGATTGATTTTATTTTAGTTTACATTTTTGCATTTATGAGGAAAAATCTCCGTTATGGATGTGACAGATGTGAAATTGGTACTTGTGTGATTCTGGTCAATCAAATATAATTGTTTCAATTTGAAAACCTTGACTGAGACTTTTTTTCAGTACTGTAAAAACAAGCCCAAAAAATGTTCGCTATTTATTTATTAATAAATATTAGCATTTCGCTACTTATGTGAAAACTTTATCTTTTTCATGGCAAGTTGACATTTGCATCAAATTAAGGGGATTTTTTAAAGTGTCTGTTTCGGATATCATTTGTTAAAATAAAAAATGCAAAAAAGTATGGTTGAAATTATACCACATTGTTATTCAGAATAACATATATTTCATGTGTGTGTAAAATAAACAGCATACTTGTTCTGATCTCTACTTTTTAAAATGAATAAAATAATGAGTGACCATAAGTGACCATACTTTAAAGGGCACCTATGATGAAAATCATCTTTTGTAAGCTGTTTGAACAGGACTGTGTGTAGTTATAGTGTGTCCACAGTCATATTGGAGTGATTGAAACACAATAAGTCTCTTCTTTTAATTTTTTGATGTTAAAATAGGATCCAAATCCCTCCCATTTTGAGGCCGACAGCAATGTGATGTAGGAGTGCGGTTTCCCCGCCCACTGAATTGATTGACAGCTGCGTCTCAGCATTTCTCTGTAGTAATGCGTATAATCATATCAACAAGGAAAGAGCCCACAAAGAAACCGGGATTAAAAGATCTGTTCAGCCCTCTGTGATCATCAATCATCATCGAATGTGATCAGGAATTAGTTTTAAAGGTTAAAACGTTTTTAAAATAGTGCATGTTTGTAATGAATTGCAGCGATCTTATCATCTTTACTTCATCACCACAGTCGCATGTCAATACAGTTATAAAAGAAGACGCTTCAATCCCGCTTTGTGGATGTTAAAACAGGTTCATTTTTATAACATTATATATTTTTTTATATAACATTTTTTTATTACATTAACATAATGGATGCATGCGGTCACATTTGCTGTGCAAAAACAGTGCAAAGTTAAATGTGCACGCGTGTGTGTCTGCTCTGTATGTTTGTGTGTGAACTTTGTAATGACATTGTGTGTGACTTGTTGCAAAAAGGCTTAAATTAACTCCACAATAAATACATCAAATAGTCATTGGGAAAGTTCTTACTGTATTTTCCACAAACGTTACATGAGATCTGCTTCCTTCATGTCTGTCACTGTGCTGTTTATCTGAAGCAGCCGAGGCATGGTGGGCCTGGAGAACTAGCAATAAAGGCACAGGCAACAAAAAAAGCTATGTTGTGTTCAGAGCAGAAAATTCCAATATTCTGAAAGGTTCCATAAATAATCTGATGGGTGTTTTGAGCTGAAACTTTACAGACACATTCTGGAGACAAAAGACTTATCTTAAATCTTGAAAAAGGGGTAAAATAGGTACCCTTTAATACATTTTATTTTTATATCATTACAAACTGGCAAATGTTACAATTAATCAGTATTTATGTTCATACATATTACATTATGACAATGTCTATTTTAATATATAAACTAATGTTATCCTTAATAATATATTGGTTGATGTCTTCTGTAATCAGGATAAATGATTTACAACTTGCATTACTCAAAGATACTTGATAAAACCGGATATATTTTAACAAAAATTTAAGCTGTAATACGCTTTCATTGTTTTGATGTAGAAAAACAGCTTTTCTTCTGTGACCCTTAAACTTATTCCACTACAAAATATAAAAAACACCAATAAATAAATATAGGGACACTTACAATAAGGTTGTTTTTATATATATATATATATATATATATATATATATATATATATATATATATATATATAGTTGAAGTCAGAATTATTAGCCCCCCTGTTTATTTTTTTCACATTTGATCAGTGACAACTTGTGACATGCTCCCTATATATTGTTTACCATGGTACTTTGAATATTTGGTCTGAAAATCTCAAGTAAGTATGACTTGAAAACAACTATTTCTTTGACTGTGAACAATGTTGTATGTTCGGCAAATGTTTGATAGTCATTGGGCTAATGTGCTAATATGATTTCACCATTTAGAATAAGCTGAATATTTTGAAATTTTATATTAGGGAGGGGTGACAAGGTGGCTCAGTGGTTAGAAGTTCACTGGTTCATATCCCAGCTGGGTCAGCTGGCATTTCTGTGGAGTTTGCATGTTCTCCCCGTTGCGATGGGTTTCCTCCGGGTGCTCCGGTTTCCCCCACAGTCCAAAGACATGCACTATAGGTGAACTGAATAAACGTGTGTGTATGTGTGAATGAATGTGTATAGATGTTTCCCACTATTGGGTTGCAGCTGGAAGGGCATCCGCTATGTAAAACATATGCTGGATAAGTTGGCGGTTCATTCCGCTGTGGTGACCACTGATGAATAAAGGATTAAGCCAAAGGAAAATGAATGAACGTATATTATGGAGATTATTATGGATATTATTATGAACTTTACTTCAATCAATGACATCATTTACCGCCATTCACGTCAATGCTGTCAAAAAAACTGCAGTTTACGCTATAGGACAGCAGCACTAACACCTTGCCAAACAGTTTTAAACATGAATACCAAACAACTAAGCTCTGTTGTCTTATTTATACGGTGTATGTTTATTTTTACACCCATAATAACAAGACCAAGCAATAACAAGCCAAACATTGCTTCTATAAACCCACACTAGCATATCAAGCAAACAACCCAGCGCTTTATTATGAACACAATGCTTCGGAAATAAACCTCATAAATGCTGACCTGAGCTGGACTGGACATGGAGGCCCAGTGTTATGATGATCATCGGTGACATGTGACACATGCACGCACAGAGCCGCTGCACATTTACACATTATAAGCGCGCGTAAAAAAAAGAAATTACATGATGCTGCAGGTGTACCTGTTGTGATGTGAGCTCCACATGCAGGACTCTGGAAGATGTCGCTCCGGGGTTGCTGCTGACCGATCCCGCGGACACCGAGAGATCCCGACCGGCGATGGAGTTCATCCTTTTACGGTACTACGGGCTAACCCGTCATTCAGTCAACACAGCTCAGCCCAATAGGCAACTTAACAGTATGCTGTCCCAGTCCGAATATGCTTCCCAAATCTGTAAAGGTCTACTAAAAAGCACTATAACCACGCGTAAATGCGACTGCTTGTGTCCCAACGGCGGTATAAACAAAGTAAGTCCTGCCTAGGAAGCCATTACCGCGACCTTGATCGGCAAACCCTCGCGCGACGCCTATTGGCTGAGGAGGCTGTCAATAAAAGAGATGTTTGGGGACGTTGAGGGATAATCTCATTCGATTGGTGCTGGGCTTGTCGATCACAGGGAAAGGGGCGGGTGGAGGCCTTTAGAAACTCACGCTGCGCTGTGTTCGTACAAATATGAGGAAGTAAGGGGGACGTGTTTGAGTAACGTGATCTTAACGGGCGGGTTGTTGAATATAAACGTTTTCATTATTTTGCCAATATTGGGGATGATGAGCATATTATGATACGAGCGTAAAATGTGTGATGTGATGTAAGACTGTTCACTGTGAGTTACTTAAACGAAAGCAGCATGGTTCGCTGAACAAAGAAAGTAGTTTTAATTGATATAACCATGCTAATTAGTGAGTATATAGTTTTATATCACGTTATTAGTAGTAGTAATAGTAGTTAATTAAATAAATAAAATATTAATTAAAAATAAAAAGAATCTCTATACCACAAGAGCGCCATTGCCTAAGCTTTTTTTTTTTTTTTTAGATTAGCCGTCTATGGCATGAATTTTGTTTTAGGGTGAAAAAAAAAATTCACCCTATTTTTGGGGTGCTTGGGGGTCTTTTATAATGAATCAGTCCTCCAGAGTTCGATCACCCTCCTTCAATGGACCTTCGATCCAGATGCACATCAAACTCAGTTACTGGAGGGCTGCAGCCCTGCAGAGTTTTGTTCCCTGCTTTAACACACTTAGCTACATGTAGGTTCAAGTAAACCTGAAGAATTTATTTAGTTTAATCAGGTTTGTTTAATCAGGGTTAAATATACACTGTGCTTAACTTTGGCTTTTTGAAAGTTTAATTTGCATCTTTTAATGGAAACATACTGTAGCTAATGTGACTCTTCAAGCTGTCTGTCAGATGGAATGAACCTAACTACTCAATCTTGTTCTTTACCTGCATAAAATTTGAGTAATAGTGTACAGTGAAGAAAAAATATATAGAGGGTTTATACACATTTTTACCACAAAAATTCCATAAATTTTCCAGGAATTTCAAGTAAATTTTCATGACTTAATTAATGTCCATGTGGTAAATCATAAACGTTTTTCACTAATAATGTGAGAAAAGAAAAGTAAAAAACAACTAACCTCCATTCCAATATACAGATATTTGTCAAACTAATTTTACAAAATCTTATTAGTTTGTTAAACTAGTAATAAAACTACTTCTATGATAAAACCGTGGTCACACTGCACCTTTCGCTCCATAGACTTCCATTCATAGGCATTGAATGTGGCAGACCAGAAACGCAAAGCACGGGTTTCGCATTTCACTGCATTCGAAAGTTCAAGCTTGATGAATTCTTATCTGCGAAATCACATCAGGTAATTGCGTGTGACCAATAGAAGATGATTTAAAATAAGAAATTAAAAATATGGAGCAATCGCTCACTTAAACAAATTGTTTAACCCGCCCCTTTTTGCACACTCTACGACAGAATTTTGCAAGCACAAGCTCTAGTGCAGGGGTCACCAATCTCGGTCATGGAGGGCCAGTGTCCCTGCAGGGTTTAGCTCCAACTTGCCTCAACCACCTGCCTGGATGTTTCAAATACACCTAGTAAGACCTTGATTAGCTTGATCAGGTGGTTTGATTAGGGTTGGAGCTAAAATCTGCAGGACACCGGCCCTCCAGGAACAAGTTTGGTGACCACTGCTCTAGTGACCACAGCTTAAGTCACTTTGGACATAAATGTCTGCTAAATGACTAAATGTAAATGTAATTTCCATGACTTTTCCAAAACCTTGTGGATTTTTCTGTTTGTCAAAACTTTTTCAGGCCTGGAAAATGCTATGTCAACATTCCATGACTTTCCAGGTTTCCATGACCGTATGAACCATGTATATATATATGTGATAACTATACTTTCTGCACATTTCCTTCTATATGATGTTATTACAAAAGTGGTCTTAACTAATGGTGCCCTGTGGCAACAAATGAAAAACTACCATCTTAGAACATGGATAATAACAAAAAGTGTCTTTTCTCAATCAATATGCTCCTTCACATATCTATGTACATCACACATATTGTCAATATAAAGATATTTAAATTTAAACATGTTAAAAAGTGAAATCTAGCTTACGTTCTGATAGCAGTGTGCTCAAGCAGGCTATAGTCCAAAAATGGCTCTTTTATCCCAAAAAGAAATGTCAAACCCACACCCACCTCAAATTTCATTGGTCACCAACTTATTATTAGACTTTTTTGTGATATTTTACATAAAAAAAAAAATTTAAAGGAGGGTTTTGCCTGAGGGCAACAACATGCCATAGAGGGTTGGATTAGATTCAAGGCAATGAAATGCAGTTTAGGTCTAACCAGGAGTGCAATAGCAGCAAGTGCAGAATATAGGTGTTTATAAAGTGCAGTTATACAAAAACTATGGTGATATTTACAGATGGATATACTATGAACATTATATAGTACAGGTTGTATTCATGTTACGAAGTACAGGGTGTTTGGGGGGTACTGACCCCCCAATTAACACTTGATCCCCCTGAAGGACATCAAAACAAGATGTACCCTGTATGGGGGGTCAGTGCTTTAAAGTAAGAAATAGCTTTCTCTGATCTGTATCTTAAATATTAATAATTAAAAATGTATATATAACTAAATACACATTTGACCCCCCTACAGTTTATACCATTGTGAATGCATAATCCACCAATCAATGCTAGTAAAAATATCATTCAACAATCTGAAACTGGCAGTTCTAAAGCACCGGTAGACATCCTAAAATTCACAAAACATGTTTCTTGTAAAATAGGTGTTATATTTGCATGTAGCCTAAAAAAAATAAACATTCGACACTTAATTTGAATAGTCTGATCGACAGTAACCTCTAAAATAGTTACTAAATATCCCTCAAAACACTGAAATGTATGCATTTATTAATAAATGAGATGTAATTTAAATAAATTCGTAAATTTGACTCGCTGAAGCATGTATTACCAAACTACTACTAAAAATTTGACCTTCTACCATACCCCCGATTTCGTTTAAGACGAAATGCAGCCATCTGTAGCTACATAATTTGCGATCTCCAGAAATGTATATAGGGCTACGTTTTCAGAATGAGCCTAAGTATGTTGGTTTTTTTGATGTCCTGCATGGCTTGAAGTGGGGTTCCTGTGATGTGTTCACCACCCACTGCAGTGCCGTATGCTCAGAAACAGAGCAGCTGTGCAAGTGGTATGGAAGCAGCGGGTGGATGGGGGGGGGGGATATGTCCCCCTCACTTTTAGAGGCAGACCATTTAGAAACGGGTGATTAATAATTATATGAACGTAAACCTTGGATCTCATACAGCTGTCCTCCCCACTTTTAAAATGTCCACTACATCCCTGCATACCAGACTGACGCAGTTGGTTAGGATGCTCTCTATTGCGCAGCGATAGTAGTTTCACCAGATGGCTGAGGACAGCTGGCTCTTAAGTTGCCTTAAGAAAAGAGACACTGGTGAGCCTCTTGACCAGGCTGAAGGTGTGGTGGTACAAGACAGCACCTTTGAGATGTGGTCCCCAGGAACTTAAAGGATGAGACAGGCTCAACAGCCATCCCATTGATGGGAATGGGATCATGTAAGCTTATTCGTCCCTTCCTGAAATCCACAATGAGCTCCTTTGGTCTTAGTCGTGTTAAGGAGGAAATTATTGTCTGTGCACCAAGTGGCCAGATGCTGTATCTCCTCACGTAGGCAGTCTAAAAGTCCTTACTTTTCTGTCTTGTTAAAAAAAACCTGTAATTACGTCACATAATTAAATTTAATATAATGTAATCAGTCTATATATTTAGCAAAAATAATTGTAAATGTAAAATGTGCATATGCAAAAACATATTAAATAAAATCATTGATTAAATAAAGTAAACTAAAATAATACTTATTATTATTTTATATATCTAAATATAAATCAAAAGTTGCAAATTATATAATATTCAATTCATCTTTATTTGTATAGCACTTTTACATGTAGATTGTGTCAAAGCAGCTCACATAGAAGAGATTATAGTGAATTGAAACAGTGTAGTTCAGTTTTCAGAGTTTAAGTTCAGTTCAGTTTAGATTAGTTCAGTTCAGTGTGTTTTAATATTTACTGCTGAGAGTCCAAACACTGAAGAGTAATCCATCAATGTCCAGCTCTACAAGCCCCGAACTATGAAGGCCAGTAGCGAGGAAAAAAAACTTCACTGTGAAACCGTGATTTTTTATTTAAGGTTATCATACCGTCAGAAACTTATACCAGCCCATTTTTTTTTATTTTTACAATCATTTATTTTCAAACCCAAACATTTGTGCTAGTTATTGTTCAAACATAAACGTTTTCATATGTTAATCTTAATAAAATGCTATTTTTTGCATTAAAATTGACCAATATTACATATTGCCTTATGCTGATCAATCAACGAAACAATGCAATTACTTAATATGAGCCAAAAAGCATTAATTTATTCATATATTCCGTAACTGGACCAAGCTGGGAAAATCTTTCTGGAAAAGCCAGCTACAGGAGGTCTAGATCTGCATCTTAGATCATGTAAGCTGCAGATTTGCTGTTTTTTAGGTCCGAAAAATGTTCAGATCCTCCAACTCACAGCGAGGAGTTACTCAAATCCAGCTGACCAGACATTACTACAGCTTCGGGACCGAGCTCCATTATGAGCTTTACATAAATTTGTATTAAAACATTACGACCATCCAAAGCAACAGACAGGGAAAAACATTAAGCACATGTTCACCTCTAGAGCACATGCCAAAGGAGAATTGAAAGTGGAGTTCTAAATGAACATGGTCTACGTGAACGTTTCATGTAGACTGATGTCAACATAAACAGCATTTTATTCACACTAAAATATAGGACAATAATTTTTTTAGAATTATGTAGAATTTCATTATTTTCTTAATATTCAGCTTCGCTCTGTCCACTAGTTTGGAAGCATATTTTTTTCCATTAAGCATGTTTCAACAAAGGTATGGGTTTATTCTAAAAGATGCAATGCTTAACGCTAAGATTTTATTTCTATATTTCATTTTGAAACTAAAATATATAAAGACTTTAGAGATATTTCTAATAAAAACAGTTTAATATTGACATATATTCCTTTTATTAT
Source organism: Danio aesculapii (assembly GCF_903798145.1). Lineage (NCBI taxonomy): Eukaryota > Metazoa > Chordata > Actinopteri > Cypriniformes > Danionidae > Danio > Danio aesculapii. Next base: position 32,337,996 of record NC_079444.1, read on the forward strand.
TATTATTATTATTATTATTATTATTATTATTATTAAGTTTTCTAAATAATGGAGTATTTAAATTATTTATTAATTAAAAATTGTGTCAGTATAGTTTTACGCCCCTTTCTGGATACAAGATTGAACACTTCAGTTAAAAGGCAAGTGTAGTTTCTGCACTGTTGAATAAAATGTGCTTAGAATTTAGTTTTGAAATGGCTCAAGAAAATGGTTCAAATATCTTAAATAATAATTATCAGATTCTTCAATTACAATCAATTATCTGTTCAATACTGCAATATACAGGAGTAAAAATACTACTACTAATAACAATAATATAGAAATATTACAGATTAGTAATTAACAACAAAAGCCTGTAGATATTTTAATTTACATTTGCATCATTACTCCAGTCTTCAGTGTCACATGATCCTTAATATATTGAGATGTTATAAGCAGTGTTGGGCAACACGTTACTAATAGTGTTACTGTAACGGCATTACTTTTGACAGTAACTAATACTGTGACACCTTAGTTTTTAAATATAGTAACTCAGTTATCGTTATTATGTGATGCTTTTGTCCGTTACTTGGTAAGTTGATGCCGTTGATGCCCACATCTTCCTGTTTACAGCGGTGATGCATTGTTGGATTGGTGGATGCCAACCAACCACGGTAAAGAAGGCACGTCGTGTATGAGGCGCCAGACTGGACAAAAGTCAAGCGAAAGCAGAGACCGAATGTGTGCAAGAGAGACAGAGTGTGCACAAGAGAGACCGAGTGCGCACAAGAGAGGTCAAGTGTGCTTCCGAGAGAGACCGAATGCACACGAGGTAGACAGAGAGAGACTATTAATGCACACATTTGATTAGTCTGAAAATTGCTCTCAGATTTAATTTTTGAGCAGTTGTTATGTTTTTGTTTTGTTTAAAATTGCATACAATTTATGGTTGTAGCCGGGGGTTTTTTGTTTTTTTTTTGGTGCTGAGTTTCACCAAATTGATTGTGAATGATAATTCAGATCATTTTCATTTATTTATTTCATAAAGGTTTCGTATTTGTTGTATATTGTTGCTAGTTTTCATACTCAAGCTGTGAAAGAATATGATTAAGGGTTAACTTTTATGCTGCTGAAGCAACTTTAGTTTGGGCTTTTTTGCTTCTAAATATAATATTCAGCTAGTTTATCATCTTGTGATTTTTTATTTTTGTGCAGCTGGTCTGGATTTCTATTTGTTTAAGTCTGTCTTGTGTTTTAGTTGTCAGAATGCACATGAATTAAAACTGTAGTTGATCAACAGTGTGTTCTCCATGCAGCACGGAAGTGACATTATAAGGGCATTAATGGGAGGATTAAAAACATTCTATGGAAAAGTGACTCAAAAGTTACTTTTAATGGTAATTAATTACTTTTTGGTGAAAAAAAGTAATCGATAAAGTAATTGAGTTACTTCTGGAATGAAGTAACTAGTAACTATTTTTTAGTAACTAGCACAACACTGGTTATAAGAAATATGTTGATTTGCTGCTCAAGAAACATTAAATCAAAGATCAGTGTTAAACAGCTGCACTGCAAAAAAATTATTTTCTTACATTGATTTTTTTGTCCAAATATATACATAATTTTAAATCAAGAAGAATTTTCTAGATGAGCAAACATATGGTCTTGTTTTAAGAAATAATGTGGCAAAATTGAGTGAGTCTTTCCTTAAAACAAGCAAAATAATCTGCCAATGGGGTAAGCAAAATAATTTTATGTCAAAAGAATAAAAACAAGATTATATTGCTTACCCCATTGGCAGATTATTTAGCTTATTTTAAGGAAAAACTCACTTAATATTGGCATATTATTTCTGAAAACAAGACAATATGTTTTGCTTGCCTAGAAAATGCGTATTTATATAAGAATTTTTAGATATTTGGGTTAGAAAGAAGACATAAAAATCTAAGCATTTAATCAAAAAGTATTTTAATAAAATTGAAGGCATTTTTTGCAGTGTGATCTTTGATTTGTTTTCAGGACTTTTAAATGAACAGTATGTTAAAAAAGTAGCATTTATTTTAAAACCTAAACCTTTCTAATACTACAAATGTGCAATTTTGATCAACCGAATGTATTCCTTCTGAATAAAAGCAGCATTCAGCTTTTTCCCCCAAAAAATAAGAAAACCGCAGGCCTCATAGAAGGTGATGGAGAGAAGCACTATATCCCTTTATATAAAGCTCCTCTACAAGCGGTTCTCCAATATCCCCTCATGCCTTCTCAACACTATTATTACCACAGTCTCCCACAAAGCCCTGACAGACCAAAACACCAACATCCATTTTCAGAGGGCGATGCGGAGATTAAGGCTGTGTTTGTTTTTCTGCGAGGCATGGCAGGCGTTACCGGTGATCAGGGTTGTTGCTTTAGGGTTTTGGGGGTCCGGCGTGAACCCAGCTGTTAAAGCCATACCCGATAATCCGGTCCAGAACCATGGCCTTCAGCGGGGGAGCGAACGACCCGTCGACCTGCTGAAAGCTGCTAAAATCAGGAAGGCCTTATAATCACCGCCGAAACCACGGGGTCAGACTGTAGCCGCTGAGCTTTGTTCTACAACACCGTCTCTGTTCTGTGTTTGCTGCTTCAGTACAAGTCTAAGTCTTTAAAAATAATGGAAAAATCTGTAAGGTAGTTTAAAGGTGATCTGTGCTGTGCCTGCGTCAATGATGTCATCTGGCGGATTTATAATAAAAATATTTTCATTAGCAACTGCAAATGGTTTACACTCGAAACTTCTTATATTTACAATATTATACTGTCTTATAGAGTGGAAAGACACTGGTCATGAAGAAGCTATGCACGTTTGGAGTCTTAAATGATGAATAATATTGTTATTATTATTATTATTACCATAATTATTATTATGAATTAATAATAATAATAATATGGCGACGCGGTGGCTCAGTGGTTAGCACTGTCGGCTCACAGCAAGAAGGTCACTGGTTTGAGTCCCAACTGGGTCAGTTGGCATTTCTGTGTGGAGTTTGCATGTTCTCCCCGTGTTAGCGTGAGTTTCCTCTGGGTGCTCCAGTTTCCCCAACAGTCCAAAGACATGCGCTATAGCTGATTTTAATTAACTAAATTGGCCGTAGTGTATGAGTGTGAATGTGTGTGTATGCATGTTTCCCCAGTACTGGGTTGCAGCTGGAAGGGCATCTGCTGTGTAAAACATATATGCTGGATAAGTTGGCGGTTCATTTCGCTGTGGCAACCACTGATGAATAAAGGGACTAAGCTGAAGGAGAATGAATGAATGAATGATGATATTATAAATGACAAAAATAATAATAACAATCTTTATGGATCAAATTGCATAATTTGATAGATTATATTAATCATTATTAATTATTACTTTTGTTGGTTTGTTTGTTTTATTTCTTTATTATTACATTTTCATTAAATATTTTAATAATATTAGTATTAGAATATAAATTCTCAAAAATGAATATATCCTGTCAAGAAAAAGCTTTGCACGTTTAGAGTCTTGAATATTGATGATGATATTATGACAATGTGATGATAATAATAATAATAATAATAACAACAACACTACATATGCATGTTCACTGACTGAATTCTAAACAAATTTATAGATCCTATTGATCGTTATTAATTAGGACTTTTAGCTGGTTTGTTTGTTTTACACTGCATCCGGAAAGTATTCATAGCGCTTCACTTTATGTTACAGCCTTATTCCAAAATGGATTAAATTCACTTATTTCCTCAAAATTCTACACACAATACCCCATAATGACAATTTTTTTTTTTAATTGTTGCAAATTTATTAAAAATAAAAAAAATAAAACTGAAAAATCGGATGTACATAAGTATTGACAGCCTTTGCTAAATACTTTGTTGATGCGCCTTTGGCAGCAATTACAGCCTCAAGTCTTTTTGAACATGATGCCACAAGCCTGGCACACCTGTCTTTTTTGCCCATTCCTCTTTGCAGTACCTCTCAAACTCTATCAGGTTGGATAAGAAGCGACGGTGTACAGCCATTTTCAGATCTCTCCAGAGATGTTCAATAGGATTTACATCTGGGCTCTGGCTGGGCCACTCAAAGACATTCACTGAGTTATTGTCAAGCCACTTCATTGATATTTTGGCAGTGTGCTTGGGGTCATTGTCCTGCTGGAAGATGAACCGTCACCCCAGTCTGAGGTCAAGAGCACTCTGAAGCAGGTTTTCATTCAGGATGTCTCTGTACATTGCTGCATTCATCTTTTCCTCTATCCTGACTAGTCTTCCAGTTCCTGCTGCTGAAAAACATCCCCACAGCATGATGCTGCCACCACCATGCTTCACTGTAGGGATGATATTAGCCTGGTGATGAGCGGTGCCCGGCTTTCTCCAAACGTAACGCCTGGCATTCACTCCAAAGAGTTCAATTTTAGTCTCATCAGACCAGAGAATTTTGTTTCTTATGGTCTGAGAGTCCTTCAGATGCCTTTTGGCAAATTCCAGGCGGAGAGTGGCTTCCGTCTGGCCACTCTACCATACAGGCCTGATTGGTGGATTGCTGTACAGATAGTTGTTCTACTGTAAGTTTACCCTCTCTCCAAAGACGGACGCTGGAGTTCAGAGAGAGTGACCATCGGGTTATTGATCACCTCTCAGACTAAGGCCCTTCTCCAAACAGCAGAAATTGTCTACAGACAATTTCTTTGTCTTCATGCTTGGTTTGTGCTTTGACATGCACTGTCAACTCTGGGACCTTATTTAGACAGGTGTATGCCCTTTCAGCTGAATTTACCACAGCTGAACTCCAATTAAGCTGCTGAAACTAAACATCTCAAGAATGATCAGTGGAAACAGAATGTACCTGAGCTCAATTTTAAGTTTTACGCCAAAGGCTGTCAATACTTCTGTACATGTGATTTTTCAGCATTTTTATTTTGAATAAATTTGCAATGATTTCAACAAATCTTTTTTCACATTGTCATTATGGGGTATTGTGTGTAGAATTTTGAGGAAATAAATGAATTCAATCCATTTTGGAATAAGGCTGTAACATAGAAAAATGTGGAAAAAGTGCTGCAACCAATGGACTGATTGATTTACATCAAAGATCTAAATTTAACCAACTACAAAAAGAGCAAATAAAAATAAAATGAATCAGCTAATTCGAAAAATTGCACTTATAAAGGGAAAAAAACATCTCAGAAATTAATACCAGTAGCAAATAATATAATAAAAAAAAAGTTCATTTATGTTCCTGACCTGAACACTTGCAATAATTAATAAACAATGAACTGAGGTGGCAGATTTTTTGACATAAAAATATACATTTAACCTTGCATTATTAACCTTTAAAAGAATAATTAACCAAAAATAATCCACAGAACAAAAATAACAGCATGAATCTTCATGTTTAAGTGAACAAGCCCTTCAAAACAAAATCTAATGGAGAAAATTCTAAAAGCAGTGTATTTAGCCATGATACATGGAATACTCGACTAGTTATGACAGCTCTCCGACCTCAAAAAGACTTTAGAAAGCAAGTGTTGATTATCCCTAGTGTGAACCAGCAGTGAGAGGTTGATGGGAGATAAAAAGTTGAATTCATACGCGAGCAGGAATTTCCTTTGGCCTGCTCAAGCCTCGCTGAGAACATTTCCTGTATTAGAAAGTACAGGAAGGAACTAAGAACCAAAGAACCAGTGAGGCCACAAACTGCAAACACCTTTCTGCATAGACAGAAGCCTATAACACAAACATAAAACAAAACGCAAAAGAAAACACTGCATACAACGGCCCTTTGACTGATTTAGATCACAGAATGGCCACTATTTTCCCACCAGTGGCCTGTTCTAACATGACGGACGGCCTGTTCGCCCTGGAGCAGCATAAATCGCACATGCAGAGGAAACATTTCTCTTCTGATTAATGATTCATTTTATTACAAGACCAACTACTCGGATTTTTCGTTTTTCCTCTTTACTCTTCTGTGTTATTCCTACTTTAAGTTTGTCAGGTTGAGTTAATCGCCGAGAATGCAATGTCAATCAAAAGCAAATGTTTCCTCACTGCTGATAACAACCCGCCGCCATCCGTCCATTCAACACAGAATACGACAACCAGGAGATTTTGCCAACGAGCTACAAAGACACACACACACACACACACACACACACACGTTTTCTTCTCTCTGTATTATTAGCGGTTTTACTTGCATACAAAGAGAAAAATGTCAAAACTTTGAACAAAAATTGTTCAAAACTGATTACAAAAATTATCTTGGATTAATATTTTACAAACAGATGAGTCTAGCCCAGTTATATAATGAATGACTCATATGAGTTTGTATTTTTTTGTGAATTAAAAGACATACAGCAAAGCCAGTACAGTTGGATTCACAAACTTATAAGGCACTTCATTAAAGTGAATCAAAAATATACATAGCTTAAAGCTGAGGTGCCAATATGTGCCCCAGGACTAGAATTTTTGACAACCGACATGTACCCTTCTTGCACATGTACCCTTTCTCTTGCAGTTTTTTTGTTTTCACAAATCCACTAGAGGGCATGTGTAGATTTTTTGACACTCTCAGGCTGATTTATACTTCTGTATCAAGCGCAAGCGCATGCTCGGGTGCAGCCTACGCGCGGTGGCATTCTGATGCCGACGTAGATGCACACCTCTTCAAAAATATAACTACATTTCGCAATGGTGCGTAGCGGAAGCTCTGTAATTGGGTCGGTTTGGTAGCTGGTGACCAGTGTGGGCGGGACTGATAGCCGGCGGCGAACCTGTTGAGCGAGTGTTTACAAAGTCAAGTCCGATGAAGTTAGTTCTAGATAGAAACTTTTGTTTGTGTTACCTTATGATTAATGTTGTTGCACGTCGGCGGATTCCCCACCTCGCTAAATGAGTGAGTTTTAGCTACTTGTTTCATTACGTAAAATAAATAAAAATTAAAAAAAACACCCGCAAAGAAATTCGCCAAAGAGGAAACATAAAATTCTACTAACTACTGCCAGCTAGCATATTCGAAGTGTTATTGCAGAGCAACCAAACAGCACACAGAAGTATAAATTAGCCTTTACCAGGCACATTCTCTCATATGTGACCTGTCTCGTAATTCAAATCTCGGTGTACATTTCTGCGCATATTAACGCCCCTTTTGTGCTCATTCGTGAGAAAAGCAGGTTGGCTTGTCGTTGTGCATAATATTGGTATAATATTGTCGTTGTCCATAATATGAGCTTGATATCTAACTGACCCACACACCCCCTTCCCTACACACAACTGATAGTGTTTTCAAAAGCAAACTAGAAGAGAAAAGCCATCACGGTCAAGTACTTCTACTGCAACCATGCTACTTTTTTTGGGTTTCGTTTTTCCTGTTTTCTGGAACTGTCCTTCATTCGACTCAAACCCTGGTCTCTCTTGTTCCATATCTCAAGTCTAGTGTCAATCGCAGTAAGCTACTGAGCAAATTAGTTACGCCCGAAAAGCCGCCCATACTGAGGCAAGCGATCAATGGCATGTTGTGTTTGTTTACACAAAATACAGCATTATGTACCTGCGAGCACATATTTGTCGGTTGTCAAAAATGAACACCAAGGTACATTGTCCCAATGATTCTGGGCTAAAAAGAAACACACCTAAATTTGACGAATTTTAGTTTTGTAAAAATGTAGCCCAAGTCACACATTTCCAATGACCCCTCCATTTTATGCACCAAGGACCAAGGTTTCAGCTAAAATCTTTCATTTTCAAAGAAGAAAAAAAAGTACAAGTCATGAAGCTGGGTAAATAAAGAAGTTACAGTAGGTTTTGGGTGACCGTATTGCATTGGATGCCACCTCTGACGGCGTTAATTTTCCTGATGGATGTTCACTCCTGAACATAGCCTTTCTTATGTCTTTCTTATTAATAATAAAGTTGAATGTTTAAGAAAATGGATTACATGATGACCTTAGTGTCTTCCCACTTCAGAGTAAAACTGGAATAATGTGTGTGATTGCTTTTCTGTATGCCAAAGATTTGTTTCCTCAGGATCTACCCGGCCAGGACAGAGGTCATAGAGACTTCTTGCGTGGACCTGGACTTTTGAAGAATTTGAGTTTTTTTGCCATTATATGCGTTAAAACTTTTAAAGATAATTCCTTTGTATGTAAGCTGTCAGTTTGGATGTAGATTACACCGGTTTTTAACCAGTTTTGATAAGACTGCTGAGAGTACACTCAGCCTTGGGTATGAAACAGATTGTACTTTGTATGTGTGTGTGTGTTCTATAAATTTTTTGGATCATTTCACAGATCTGGGGTCAACTCTAACCCCAATCTGGCTGTCTGATGTTTATATGCTTGAGATATTAAGATATTGTACACACGCACATGGAATGTGAGCCTATCTGTGTTTTACCCAATCAGGTTAAACACCTACAGTACATGTATGACACAGTTAATGACGTTATGTAAGAGAATAAGTGTTGTTGTTTCGAGATTGTATGCAGAGCGGCCTGCTTTATCTGCTTAATAAAACTGCAAACTATCTTCAGTAAACTTTCTTAATAATTGAATCTCTGACTCTAGCACTTTATCTGACAGACCAGTCATTTTTGGCTTCAAACTATATATTCCCCCTACACCTTCAAAAGGAACAAATTGTTGAAATAAAAAGAAAATATTTAGTAGAGCTACTAGAATTGTGTTTCTACTTATCATAAAATGTAACCTTAAAAGTAGGGTTGCTCAATTGTGGGAAAAATCAAAATCACAATAATTTTGGTCATAATTGTAATCACGATTATTTAAAATGATTATCAGTGGGCCATATGTCCAAAACGTTTTGGAGATTATAGATTTATCAATAAATTAGAAATACATTAAAAGCATGAATGAATCAAATACACCAACAAATAAAGCCTTTCCCATGCTGCAAAAGTCACATTACAGTAACATGATTTGCTCATTTTTTTATTTGAATAATCATTTTATCTCGATTATTGTTTTTTCATAATCGTTGGAAGCCAAAATCAAGTCGAAATTTCGCTTGATTGCACAGCCCTACCAAAAAGATCTGCGTAACTCTTTATTTTGATGTTCCCTTTGAAAACATCTATCAACTATCAGTCCTTAAACAGAGTATCTAGAGGAATCAGAGAGTAAAAACGGGTTGTATTTCCAGAGTGGACAGCGACAATGCCCGTTGCAACAACGAAACAAACTGTTTTCTTGTATAAGCGGAAACCAAACAATCTAGCTAAGTGAAGTATCTTTCAAAAGTGCATTAACTGCATGAAAAGTATTGAAAGTTTTTGACTGCCTAGCTACTAAGGGTAACATTACATCATCCACATCGTTATGCCAGCAGTCAATCACCTAAATTACTATAAATTAATAGTTAAATAAATACCACCATCCGTTACAATGAAAAACAATATGTTTTTCTGCAGTAGCCTAAATAATCTTGAGCATAAATAAACGTTTACATCAGCTGTATTTACAAATATAGCCTATGAATAAACTATACTTATTAATAAATTATTTTTTAAAAACTGCTTATTTTTAGCATTGCAAGATGCTCCAAAACTGTATTAAAACTCAGTTAACTCCCTAAAACACAGTTAACTCATTTACGTGAATGCGTTAATAAAAAATCATAAATATTATCTCATTTAACTGCATTTTTCAACTCAGGGAGCACAATAAACCCAACATGATCCTGACTTCTGCCAGAAAAGGCAGACATGTTGATTTTCTCCAGAGAAAAATGGTTAAAAACGGAGTCCTTTTCCTTCAAATTATTGTACATTCCTTCACAGGAAAAAAAAATATTTATTTGTTTTACACATTATTGGTTTTGCTTTATTTTACATAAAAACGTAGTAAAATAAAGTGTTTTAATTCTGTTCAATTGTTTTGGGATTTTTTTTTCATAAAAAAACACTACAAAAAGTATCAATAAGAGAACCTTTAAAGTATCAAACCGATAAGTGGTACCGATAAAAGTAGTAATACCGTTAAAACCTTAATGATACCCATCCCTATTTATCAACTTTTAATACTTTTAAAGACCCAGCAGACACCCTTTAAAGGGACAAATCACCCAAAAATGAAAATTACCTCATCAATTTATTCTCCCTCATGTGGTTTTAAACCTTCATGAGTTTCTTTCTTCTACTGAACACAATATAAGATGTTTTGAAAAATGCTGATTCAACCATCGATATAGTAAACAAATGTATATTATGGAAATACAATAAGCGCCAGGTAACAGCATTTTTCTAAATATCTTCTTTTGTGTTCAACTCAATAAAAAAAAAGTTTAAATAGGATTTAAACAAGTGAAGGGTGACAGAAGTTTCAATTTTGGGTGAACTATCCCTTTAAAGCATTCGCAGTCTGTTTGCTTAATATCTGTCAACACTTAATTTTTGATTGCTCCCTCAACAGACATAAGCACAGAACATATTCACTAATACTCTAATGAGAGTTGGCTGACAAGTATTTGCAACGTTACTTACAGAACGTCTAAATCATAAGACAAAATGAAGTGCAAATAATAACTCTTTAGCAAAACTGGAATGAAGTTAGTCCGCAACTAAACACATTTCTTTCAGCCATTGTTCATGTTCAAACAAATATTGCCCTAAAAAAGTCCATATGAGTTACAAAAGCTAAAGTAATGCACTTTCTGTCAGCCGGTGTGTGTACAAATATGCGACCTATACGTGGGATTTCGTAATCTCTTCTAAAACATGAGCCCACCTCAGGCCCAAGCCAAGATATTGCACAGACTCCCAATCAGACTACCAAGAGACTCACAAACCCATCACACATACAGAGCAGCAGCCTGCAGCTACATCTATAATCACAGCCCTGCATTCCACACCACAGAAATATGCACACCGCTTTATGAATGACCCTTCTGGAAAACTAGTCACTTTGGAGAGCAGCATGTGTGTTTTCCTAACAACATCTGTGTGGTCCGTTCTGTAGATTTAGGTGCATCAAAATGGCTTACACGACCTGTAAAAAAGTGCCTCTTTCAGGTTGTGTTGCATTTGAAAGTTTGTTTTAGAAGGGAGATGCTGCCATCTAGTGGTGAGGAGAAGCTAAAGCTGAAATTCAAGCCAATATTGGATTTTCCTGTGTTTCAGGAAAGGTCTGCCAACATCATGACAGGGTGGACTAATTTTCTTTCCTTGATTTCCTGCTCTCCTCATACATCATGTCTTTTATCCAAGGATTACGGTTATCCAAGACTGCAAAAACATCAGTCATCTTTGGCTGAAGAAAGAGACGCCACCCTGCAGCAGGGGTGCAATTTGAAAAAAAAGAATAAAAACAAGTGCAACACGGAGCGCTATCTGGCGGACAAGGAAGGGAACTTTTCTTGACTCTGAACATTGGAATTGTTTTGGGGTCTCAATTGGGAGGAAATAAAATCAGGAAAGCTGGACATGTGTTAGCAGCAAATGCTATTCCTGAAGGAATAAAACAATCCTGTTTGTTACTCAATAGTCTGCATTGTGTCGAAACACTAAGAATGATGCATCATTATAAACAAAGAGATCATATTTCTAATTCTACATGGTCATAAGTCTTTATATGGCCATATTCAAGACTTAATGGCCATATTCAAGACTTATGTAGTATAATATTCTTTATAACCCATTTAAAGTGATAGCTTTCCTCATAATTTTACTTCTTATCTATCATTGAACCAGAAGCGAGTTAATTCTTAAGCTTAATCTTTAGCTCAGCTCGAATGATTCAAACATTTATGAAAGCATATCAAAGTAACTCCACATAAACTTAGTGACTTCATCCAATAAGGCTTTTAAAGGGATAATTCACCCCAAAATTAAATTCACTCACTATTTACTCACTATTAAAAATAAGATATTTTGAAGAATGTTAGATACCTGTAACCATTGACTTCCACTGTGGGTAAAACAAATACTAATGGATGTCAATGGTGTTCACATTTTTCTTAATAACTTCTATGGTCTTTAACAACAGAATAAAGAAAACTCAAACAAGTTTGTGACAAAAGAAGACTGAGTATACGATTCCGATTTAGAATCAGAATCAGAAATCAGAAAGAGCTTTATTGCCGGTTTATGATATTACTGAACCGATACCATATTGTTCGCATCTGCATCACGGTGCATCGAAGAAGCAATTGATTTCGACACCCCTCATGATTAGCACCTTAATCCTTTGTTAAGTCGTGACGTGTGGAATACTGTCTCTGGGTCCGAGCCGCTTCTCATTTGAATTAGGAAAATAATCATTTATGACCACTTTATTGTCGTCTCACACATTATAGTTTTATCTAAAAACATGGTGTCCCCAACATTTCTATGGACTTGCTGCATCACAAAACACCAATATTTTACAATTTATATAAAAAAAAATGTATCACTTTCCAGTCAGCTGATATTAGGCATGGATATACATATTGCGATTGTGATTTTCAAAAGTATTACATCACTTCGTAAATGTTTATTATTATCATTTGTTGAGTATCCCCATACACTTTGATGTAGTGCTTGGACCCGGAAGCCGATTCGTGTGATGTCACACTTAACAAGCGGATTAAAGCCTAAATCTGTAGACCTCAATAAAAAGTAAATGTAATATAAGAACAAAAAGTCCTGATCTCTACTGCATGTTTCTGCTTAAATGAGGTCTGTCTCACCTAAGCAAAGAGAAAACGCTGTAGGAATTTCTGACAGAGCTCTGGTCCACCTGAAGCAAACTGTTCTTCCTCCTGTCTGAACCCTCCTGCGGGAAAGAAAACAGCCTATGAGCTTTACAAAGAGTCTCTTCTTACAATATGAAGGATTCCACAGGAAACCCAGGAGATGCAGTGAATTCGAGCTCTGATAGATGACGAGGGTTTAGAAGATGGCTTGGAATTTATATTGGGAGCTCATCCCAAGAGTCTGAACAATACCTTCTGATCGAATTCAGCTGCATAGTAGCCATCGTTCAGTCCAAAGATGATCTCATTCGATTTCTGGAGCGAATCTGAAGGCAAAGAGCAAAGAGAAAATGTTAAATGATGAGTCTGAACTAGAAGTTACCCTGATTTCAACTGTGTTTAAAGGGATAGTTCACACAAATATGTATATTCTGTCATCATGTACTAATCCTCCACTTCTTTAAACCTGTCTGATTTTCCTTTCTTCTGCTGAGCACAAAGATACTTTGAAGAATTCTGAAAAGGAGCAGCCATTGACTTCCATAGCAAGGAAAAAAGAGATCTATGGAAGTCAGTGGCTGCTAGTTTCAGAATAGTTTCAGAATATTTGGCTGTGTGTTCAACAGAAGAAGAATCCATAAATGTTTAAAACAAAATGAGTGCGAGTACATGTTGAGGAAATTTTCATTTTTGGTAGAACTGTCCTTTTAAACAGGTAGCAGAACCATTGCAAGAGCAAAATCATACTAGTTTTACTTACCATAATAAAGTAATAAGAAAATTCTGTTTATATTTTGAAAAGCTGAACTCAATCCAGGCCTAATCAAGTTATTTGTCTTTAATCAAGGTAAATCCTGCACAAAATTGTGAATTTTGCATTTTATGTCATCATTATTTCTTAAAGGGAGGAAGCTTCACTACATGTGATCTGAATGATGCAGGAGACTTTAAATTCCTCCACTGGATGGAATATCCAGCCATTCTGATGTGAACACAGACTCTGTATAGCTTCACAGAAACTACTTAAAGTGATAGTTCACCCAAAACTGAAAATCTGTCATCATTTATTCACCCTTCATTGTTGCAAACCTGTTTGACTTTTTTCTTCTTCTGTCGAACACAAAAGAAGATATTCTGTTTCCATTCAAAAATGCTAATTAAATTTATGCGCAAAATATTGCATAAAGGATGTGCAAATAAAGCAGCGTTTCCATCCAACGAGTCAAAGAGAACAAAATCGTCACTTCCTGATTAACCGGTGCCAAATACCAACAGTAAAAACAGAATTTGCTCCGGTACGAGAAGCTGCGTGAATCTTTTCTTTATTTAATAAATGACTTGCGCTTCAGAAGACAGTATGCCGACATGCAATGAATGCGTGCTGGCGTTTAAAGGTGTGAGACGCAGAGCACAGATGCTCTTGACAGTTCTGGAGGTCATTAATAAAATAACACCAATACTGAAATGGTTAAAGTGTTTTGAAATGACTTTGAAATGGCATTTCAGATGTTTTACAATGTGCTCAGCCTGCTGGTTTGTTCATTTACACACATTTTTATCATCACATGATCCTTTATAACACAATCACATGACCTTTTTTAATACACATACCGGAATCTTTTCGAAATTTTTTTTTATACAACTCAGTTATGCGCATATGTTTTTATGCACATTTTCAAAATTGATGCGCATCTTGGCATTTCCATCCACCGATTTTTTATGCGCATATCCAAAATGCATATAAAAATAGGTGGGGGGAACATAGACTTCATTAGTAGGAAAAACGCATACAATGGATTTCAGTGGTTACAGGTTTTCAGCTTTCTTCAGAACTCAACAGAAGAATCTCATAAAAGGTATGGGTGAATTGTCTTTGTCAGACAACATTAATACTCCATTTTAACTATGAACATTGACCTTTTAAAAAAAAAAGTGCAAATAATGCACAAGGTCACAATGATTCATGATCCAAACATATCACTCATAAACCATGTTTAAAGGGATAATTCAAATTGACAAAATTTTAATTTGCTCACTATTTACTAAGTGAGCAAAGTGGTTCCAAACCTTTATGAGTTTCTTTCTTCTGTTGAACACAACAATATATATTTTAAGTGTTTTTTTTAAACCTGTAACTATTGACATCCACAGCAGGAAAAACCAATACTACGGTTTTCAATAGTCAATGGTTACAGGTTTCCACTTTTCTCTAAAATAGCTTTCTTTTTTTCCAAAGAAGACAGACAAACTGCTTTTCAAGAGTAAGTTAATAGTGATCAAATTAAAATTTGTGTGTGAACTATGCCTTTACTCATTGTCCGTATATACATTCACTCAGTCATTCATTCATTTTCCTTCGGCTTAGTCTCTATTTCAGAGGTTGCCACAGCGGAATGAACTGCCAACTATTCCAGCATATGTTTTATGCAGAGGATGCCCTTCCAGCCACAAACCCAGTACTGGGAAACACCCATACATACTCATTCACACACATACTCATACACTACGAACAATTTAGTTTAATCAATTCACCTATAGCACATATCTTTGAACTGTGGGGGAAACCCAGGCCAACATGGAGAAAACACGCAAACTCCATACAGAAACGCCAACTGGCCCAGCCGGGACTTGAACCAGCAACCTTCTTGCAGTGAGGCGACAATGCTAACCACCCAGTATATTCAATAGAATGATTTTAATAACCTTCATTTACCTGAAAGTGCTACTAGAACTAGAAAATTACGATTTTCATATTGAAATATGTGTTGGCATACATTCAATATTAAATGTCTCTGATTTAGTCAGGGCATTAAAAACTTCATTGGGAGATTATAGATATGTAAACGTACATTACATAAAAATGTTATCAAGGAAAAAGGAAGTGTAAATTCATGCTGAACATTTGACAGCACATATACCTGCTGTCCTGTGAACCGGAGACCATCCAGGTTGACTTTCCACTCAATAAGCAGTTGGTAGTGTTCTTCTCTCCCACCCCATATTCTCACCACAAAACACGAAAATGACGTGTCCAGGAGGTCTGGCAGCATGGCAAAATCTAAGCTCCGCCATGTTGGATTCTGAAAAACACAAACAAACAACATTATGAATTTTGGTACTTGTCCTTGGTGATACGATGTTATCAAGATACTTGTGTTATGGTAAAATATTATCGCAAATTCAAATATTTGCAATATTCTGTAAAATGCTGCCTCATGTGCAACATGCTACATTTTTGCATAAAATACGTTGCTCCAGTTATGTTTTGTTGAAGCTTTTGATGACAAATCCACCAGCACTGTACACATTTTTACAAATCTAAAACACGATGACATTCTTGTATATTTCCATGTAAAGATGGGGCTTTTCATACATATTATTTTAATATACAATTGACTGACCTAAACCCTAAACAAAGTGTTTTCAAAAGCAAAAGAAAATTGCATCACAGCCACATGATTTTACATTACATTACATTAAATACTCATAGAACGAAATGACTGCAAAATAGATGTACACCATTATTAATGGTTAATCAACGCATTATTTAAATAATCTACATGTTTTAATCTTATATTTATGAAAATTTTCTGTTTTTATTCCTATATCTGTCACTTATTTCTCATTTGCTTTATATTTTAATAATTTGATCATGTCATTAGCCTATATTACATAGGCTATTTTATATACATATTATGCATTCAAGTTTGCCTTGAACTTGAGAGAGAGGAAGAGAAGCAGATTGTACCTGTCAGTGGGTGCACATGGCTCCTAAATAGCATAAAAGTAAGAGAAAAAGTGGATTTCTTTCTTTATTTCAACAGTCTTTTTTTAACTTAAACCCATTGAATAGAAACTGTAAATAATTTCTTAATTTTTAACAATAATTTTATTTATTAACTTGTTTTGTTTGTTGTATATAGTTAACTATTTGTGTTTCAATCCAGCCACCACTGCAAGTATATTTCAAACCTGTGGGAAGCACTGCAAAAGAATGGGCGATTTGCAAATGAATGCCATTTAAGCAGACAAACTTAACATTTTCATTAAAATTCAATTTTATTTATCAAGTTTATTTCTATAGCGCTTTTACAATGTAGATTGTGTCAAAGCAGCTTAACATAGAAGTTCTACTAAATTAAAACTGTGCCAGTCCAGAGTTGAAGTTCAGTTTAGTTCAGTGTGGTTCAAATTATACTGCTGAAACTCCAAAGATTAGCTATGTTTCTATCCAAAATGTGAATTTAAATTATGTGCTAAACTGGAATATAGCATAAAAGATGTGCGAATAAAGCAGCGTTTCCATCCAATGAGTCAAAGAGAACAAAATCGTCACTTCCTGATTAACTGGGGCCAAATATCAACAGTAAAAACAGAATTTGCTGTGGTATGAGAAGCTGTGTGAATCTTTTTTTCCATTTAGTAAATGATTTGCACCTAAGAAGATGATGCAGACATGCAATGAACACGTGGCAATGTTTAAAGGTATGAGACGCAGATAATACCAATACTGAAATGGTTGAGGCATTCTAGAATGATCAAAAAGAATCCCAACACTAGTGTATCGATATTTTCCCTCACCCCTACTTTGTACGCAGCACAAAGGGAAGATCTTTTGGCACTAAAATGTATACAAACACAAAGATTCTGACACTCATGACAGCAGTGAAACATATCGGTTTTATTAATAATCCATGAGCGTGGTCTGTAAGCATAGTCAATGATGCAGCAAAACCAAGCCAAGCTTTTAAAAAGTCTGTCAGCAGAAGCAGATTTGTGCTGTCCAGCAGTCTGGAGGCTAAAGAGGCTCTTCCTCCAAAAGGATGTGCAGCTGACAAAACTATTATCACAGCGACTAGGTCAGCAGAAATACATACAAAACATGACCATCGAGAGACGAAATGAAGGAATGATCACATGACCTTTACACACAAAAAAAGGTAGAGATGGACAGGAAGCCAGTGGAAGGGGGGGAAGACTGAGGTTAAAGAAAGTTTTGACAGAACTGTAATGGCCTGCAAAATAATGCACAGTAAAAGAGTTTCTAATCTGAGAGTTTATAAAAGATATGAATTATTTACAAAAATTAAATAAAAAAAACTACTTTGAAGACAAAATTACTAGAAATTGTAATTACTCTTTTTCTTTATACTTTCCAAATGTTTTTTTTTTTCGAAAATCTGATTTGCATACGGAAGCGCTAGATAGCCCTCAAACTGAGGATCACACTCGAAATCAAGGGGTAAGAAAATTTCCCAGAATACACCATCTACAACGGCAGCATGGCTGCATCCGGAAGTCAGGAAATGGACAAATTAGTATTTTTTTGTCATTATTATGAATTTTTACAACAAACAAGCATGTTTTTAAAACATTCATAACCGCGTTTGTGTTTTACCGTCATGCTTTAAAAAAAAATAAACGTTAAAATAAAAACCGCTAAATTTCGCTATCTATAAATCCATAATAATAACTCCTGTACAGCAGTCCCACAACATTCTGTCACTCGATGACACTAGAAAACCCTGTCAGAAAAGTCTAGTGGCTGGGAATAACAGGCTTTTTACAGTGTCTGCTATAATGTTAATGTTGTTTTTGTGTGTTTACATAACCATTAATACAGTGTAAATGCACAGTATAGTTACGATCTTATTGCCACATTAACATTATATCGTTATGATAACATTATGTCGTTGCCTTCAGTGATTTCCTGAAGATAAATACCCCAAAAATAACGCAGCTGAAATAACTACAGCAGTCGCGATCATCGATCTCATATGAAGCAAGAGATTGCGATGACATATGATGACATGTGCAGGTGCTGTAGCTCCGTCCCATTACTTGGGGGTAAATTTTGAAGCCCTTCTCCTTCACACTATGTTTCAAGAGCCAAGGGGAAGGGGTACAAAAATAAAATTGGGATGGGGCCATAGTGCCAAGTAGCAAAAAACACTTTGCATTACCTTTGTTCAGTCCCAACTTTGGAAAGACTAGATGAGCTTTATTTTTTGTTTCAGACATCATTAGTAAAAACATGATCCTTTCTTTTACTTCATTTCACTGAAGATTTGTTTACAAAAAGACAATATTGTGACAATGCCGACTATATTGGATCTGACATTAATATCACAGCATAAAATGTGAGTAACTGTAGTAACTATTGCTCTGTCTGTTATTACAGACTGTTTTATATGCACTGCTCAGCATTGCTTTAAATTCTGATCTTAGCAAAATCATAGGTGGATCTCAGAAAACGTTATAAAATTTAAAAGCAAAAGGCATTTTTAATGCTTTAAAGTCTGCATGAAACAGAAGCTGCTGGTATTTGTTTCAGTATGTTGTTGTTGTAGTTCTTCCAACTCAATATTGAGCAGGGTTCGGGGCTTTTTTGCACACCATTCACCATTTCGCAATCTAAAGGTAAGAGGGGCTCAGCTAAGAGAATTGTCAAAATAACATCAACAGAAAAGGACCACCACTCCAAATGTGAAAGCAAACGGTCAGATCTTTTTTCCAGTGAATTAACACAGATTAATTGTTTACCTAAATAACAATAATAACAAATGTAAGCTAGTATAATAAACAGTGTACATTGATTTTTACACTGGACTTTCACATTAAGCCAGTTTGAGTGATGTTGGTGCAAGCAAATCCCAACTTTAAAAGGATAATCAAGTTTCTGCCATCATTTATGCATCCTTTACTTGTTCCATAGTTTTTTATTCTTATAAAGCTCTTTTGATGAATGCTGGTTGAGTCGATGACAACTTTTTGCACAACTTTTTATCAACCAGCATTTTTTGAAATATCTTCTTTTGTATCCACATAATGTCATTTTTTTACTGCAATAACAACAGGCAATAGCAATAAAAACACAACAGATAGAAGTATAGTACAAACAATACAGATATTACTTTTGCAACAAGAGAAATACGACAATTTTAAAGAAGTATAACAATAGTAAAGCAAAGAGAAAGACAACGAGAAAGAAAAAATAAAAAAATAATAAATAATAATAATAATAAATAAAATAAATAAATGAGAGCATATGAAAAAATAATACAAATTAATGCAGAATATTAAAATCACGTTTAATAAGTGGTTTCATGTTATGAGACTCTATTGTTATTCAAGTACAGTTGCAATTCTCGCTTACAAAATACTAAATTTGGTTTACATTGAGTATATTTACACTTATGTTTAAAGAAAACTTTGCAATAATCACATAATGTAATGGTGGGGCAATTTTCTTTTGTGATTGAACTGTCCCTTTAAATTGACTCAAAGTCTAAGGTACAGTGTCAAGTCTCCAAATAGGCTGTTTGTGCAACTATGATCAGTTTTGCTCTAACGACCTTGAGGACAACCAGGGATTGTATATAAACAGACCACCAGCCATGCCATTATGCTGAATTAAATAATCATTGATTTGTCAATTGTGTAATAGTGCATTCGATGCAGCCCTGCCTATTCAGTAAACACACACACAGACAGAACACACACAGTCCTCCAGCTATAAATGTGTCATGGGTGTGTCACTTCATGGGCAAACACACCAATAGACACAGTATTCCTTGCCAATCAAATTTACAAGCCATCACTATCTTCATTCATCTTAAACGGCTGAATAACAGACCAGAATGAAGCCTTTAATTGTGCCTATAGAAATCTGATTACTGATGATCATATTCTTTTATGTGTTGTGTTTGTTCTCTTCACACTTGAACAACGCGTCAATGTTTTTCAGCAGAATTACAGGCTTGGACAGAGTGACCACATGCTTATTAAATCCTTTTCCAGCAGTCAATGACGACCACCACATCCGCTTAAGAGCCTCCGAGGCCTTCCTCAAATAAAAGGATTGTTTCAAATAAAAAAGTAAAAGTTTGACAATATGACTCCAAAAATACCGTTTAGGAAAGCTGTTTTATATCAGTATATGACGCAAAGCTGCAGTTTCAGCCATATGTGCTGCAGATGAAGACCTGATGCTTTTGGTTTTGAGAAAAAAAAAAAAAACTGTAACAGTATTTCCTTTTGACATACATCAATAGGTCTGTTCTTTCACACCCTAAAAATATCTGTTAATTAACAGTTTCCATATTTTGTGATTCAGACATTTTCGGTTTATTTATGGCTCTGAGTTGAGATGAGTTGTATGAGATGTTGATCTCTGCTCTGTCAACTTATGATGTTGAAAATTCATCTCTACAGTTTAACAAAGTGATTTTTATTGACATTTTAGTAGTAAATTGAAATAATATAATGTATAAAAATAATATATAAAGTAGGGAATACAATTATAGCCTGATGAACAATCACGGTTTCACGGTTATCAAGATTATTATGCATTCATTCAATTTTGAAACACTACTAGTTTAGAAAATCATGCAAAAACTTATTTAACTTATATTACTTATATTTTAAAGTGTTGCTTATTGCTGCTGAGTAACCAAATAATAAAGAACAAAATAATATTAAAAACAAACAATAGTCCATTTCTCTTTGGACTTAAAAATAAGCAAAAAAAAAATTTGAGATTTTAAACAGTAATAATTTTACACTGAAAATAAATGACAGAACAATGAATAAATAAAAAAAATAAATGTATCTGGCTAATGTAAATCTAATTTACATATTAGCATACATTAAGTATTTCCCTTTTAAAGAAAACAAAAACAAAAACAAACGTGTTTGGTATTTTCAGTTTGTATTTTTTTCTCTTTGGAGTAAAAATTTGTATATTCAATACAATGTATGAAGCTGATCGGTCCAGTTCTTGTAACGTGACTAGGATTGGGTCAGTACAAGATTCTGACGATATGATAATCTTGGATAAAAATATCATGGTTTCACGGTATTGTGATTACTGCTCTAAAATATATTCTTTTTAAATGTCTGGGCAAAAAACAACAACTTTTCCCAATTTGAACACAATATATTTTATTTTGAGAAACATTCAAAATATTCTGGAGCAGTAAACATGTCAGGTTAAATGATTCAACTGAATCACAGGTTTCTTTACAATTTAAAACGGCATCTTTGGACATCTTTTTCTGCTGAAGATACTGTTGTCCTAAAAAACCAAGTAGGTATCACTGCAGCTCGGAGACCTCCAAGTGGGAAGGATTACACCACAAGTAGGTTAGGTGACCTCCAAGTGGGAGGGACTTAAACCACAAGTAGGTTAGGTTTACATGTCATGTTACTGTGGGGTTAGGTTTAGGGTTGGGGTAGGTGTAGACATTCATAAAGCACAATATTGGACTCCATGTAATGTACAAGACATTAAATAAATAAAAATGCCACTTGGAGCTACGAACTTGCCCGCAAAAGGCGCGATACGTGAACTGCCTTAATTTATAGCCTCAGCCATAGTTAATTTAGTGTGTTTGTGTGCATTAGCATCAGTGTACAAGCTTGGAACTTTAAATTAGCACACAGTTGGCATAACTTTGTTTAGTTGCAGCAGTTTTGTTCTGTGCAGAAACACGGTGTCGAGAAGACTTCACGAGTAATTAACCGTGACGCATTAAAGCGCGGTTAATAGTGAAACCGGTTAATCGTTGCATCCCTAATATAAAAAAATAAGTCTGTAAAATAACAGAAAATGTACAGGCAGTTTATTACAAGGTTTTCGTACTGTTATATAAAACACCAACCCAGACAATAGATCACTTTAAACTATAAAAAATGTCACCTTTTCAAGGCAATTCAAAAGCATAAATAAACAGGGAAAAAATTTAAATATAAAAATATATATCACAAAATACGGAAAGCTGCTAATTTACAGATATCTTTACAGTTTAGGTCATCCTTTTAACATGATTAAAAATTGTATTGATGATATCCAAATGGTTCCTTTTGAGGTCTGCATCAACATCTAAATGTGAAAGTGTCATTTACGCACCACTAAGACAAAAAAAAAATTTAAATTTGCAAACAAACAATATGAGTTTGTGTTGAAATCAGGAGAAGTGAGAAAAAACTGAAAACTGTGTGTTTTTGCCTTGAAACCAAACATAAAATTTCAGGCAGCAAAGTTTAGTCATTAGGGGAAGAGATATTTTTTGTGGTTAATCAAATGATTTATGAAGCAGTGCACTCAAATGTGTTTTTTTAAATGAAAAAGCTAAAAAAAAAAAAAGTATACCCATGTTTAGAATTGGCCAGTTGTGATCGGATTTAAATTCAATTGTAAAAGCAGATAAGAGGCCTTTTTTAAATCACTGTGAAATATGGCATAGTTCTCATTGTTTCTGCTAATATCATCCACACGTATTAACAAAATAAGACAAAAAAAAAATTTATTATTTAAGCAGAAAATAAAGAGAAGACAATATTGATGGTTCGCTCTAACATTTGCTTTTGTGCTATATCTTGTGCTACACCAAGCTACTATCCTATTGATGTACTGTGTTCAGTCTTTCATTTCACATTGTGGAAAATAATAAAAGCAGTAAATCACCAATGAAAGGAAAAGCACTCACCAATGAGTCTCGGATGACTTCACTCTTGTAAAAATCTGAACGAGGAAAAAAGAACACCGTCAAAAATTAGGGTTCTGATTTTGTTTCCTGAAAAGTTAAAGGCAAAGGTATGCACAGCATGAACCCACACAAAATTTCCATTCCAAATAAGCACTTTTCATTCAACTTTATACTTGAAGAAAACTGCACAAACATGCACAGTGATATCCACAAAATATAAAATCAGTAGTGTTTTAAACAGCAAACGGTTTTCGAAAATAATAATATTAAATGTGCAGCATTAAATGCATATATTGAAATGTATTTAATGGCTGTGAAAGCCTAAAATAATAAATAATTCTACCTGTGGGCTTCAAAAACTCCAACCTGAAGTTACCCCTTTCATAACGGAAGGGAAAATTAATGTCAAATTAACCCTCAGGGGTCTGAGGTGATTTTGGGGCCCCCTAAGATGTTTTGACATGCCCTGATATTTGTGCTTATTTCAGCTACTTATCACATAGTATTGGCCAACATGTATTTTTTTGTATTTAGCACAAACTGTGCTACAATAATATGTGAGAAATATTGATGTACATGTTTGCGTTTTTTTTTTCAGAAAAAAGATATTATGCATGGTTAGTAAGTTTTGGAGAAAAAAAAATGTAGCTGAAATAAGGTTAAAAAAAACACACTGTGTGTGCCTGAACAAGACCTTTGAATAACTTCACGATTATGTAAAAATTATTTAGTTCTCTCATTCAAAGAAAACATTACAATGACTTAAATTTTGTAAAGTCTATTTTGGGTCATCTCAACTTTATGCGAGAGTGAAAATGGTCATGAATAATTCACACCTGTAGAGACAAAAGACACTCCCCCACTGGCTAATGTTCACCCATCAAGAGCATTGTAAAGCAATGTCCAGCTGCAAAAGCTAGCCCAAACTAAATGCTTGTTGTATTACTTGAGGTATTATGACCATGAAAACACTCTGGGTAAACAATATGCAGCGCTCAGCATATACAAGTCCACCCCTCACAAATCTATCTTTTAAATTCATATTTTTAATAAGAAGCTATACAATATTATACTTGTGCATATACGTTGGATAAGTCAGTACTGAAGCCAAATCCGGAGCTTATCTAACAAAATAACTTACAATAACGGTCTAAAAACTAGTACACCCAAATGTATATGTTATAGAAAAATATTAAATACAAATTTTGAAAAAAGAGGAAAAATCAAGAGAAGCAAAAATTAAAAAAAAATGTAGTTACAATTTTTTGGTTGTTTTTTTTTTTGTTTTTTTTGCAATATTTTGCTTGAATTAATTGTATTATCTTTCAATTTCTAAATATGTTTGGTGACTAAAATATTTATTTTAATAAATATATCCGTTTAATAAATCTGTTTAAATGCACCAAAATACATTGCCTATATTCACTGAGAAATGGATGCAAATTTTCATTTTCAAATAGGCTGTACTCAGCAATGCTGATCACTGTATGTGCACTTATACAGCATGCACAAAAATATATATTTAAAATGGTTATAAAATGTGTTTTGCAAAACTGTTGTAATAAAACTTCTTGTGCATTAATCCAGCATTTAATCATAATTTCTAAATGACTCTGACATTGAAGTAGTGTAATCAAAAAAGCTTTAAACATAAGAATGAAAAATATTTTTAAATATAAAATTACTTTGAATCATAATCATATTCATAATCAGAATCATATTTTGCCTAAATAAGTTAACTCCGTCCAATTCCATTCTCACAACGTGTTTCTGAGTTTTCTCATCCTTCCCATAGAGTTTGTTCTTCCGAGGTAATCATGTTCAGTGCTGCGAATACATTACAAAAGCATTTTCTGCTTAATCAAATTTGTCATTACTAGTAAAAACTTATGACGGATCGTGAAGGAACATGTAGTCTGGCACATTTGTAATCCACTACAAGTCAAGATTTTATCAAGATAAAAAATAAATCAATCACATGATCTGACATAATCGTAACAGACAATTAAAATCGTGACCAATGAAAGACTTTTAAAAATATTCAGTTACTTTTGCATGGGATCACAGAAATGACTGGCGCTGCAACTTTAAGCACTAAATTATTGGAACAATCAGAGAGTGGCATCAGTCACCTCGTGATATCTGATCGTCCTGGCACAGGTGGAGGGTGAAGTAAGTGTCAAGCAGAGGAGAGCCATTCTTGTTCACAATGTTACGGGCTGCTATGCTCCGCAAGTGACGCAAACGCCTCTGTTGGGACAAAAGAAAGAAAGAGGATTAGTGAGAGTTTAAAAAAAAAAAGATTATTTTAATGCTTTAAAAACCACATGTTAAAACTTTACACTTAAAAGCTGATCATCAACAGGCCTACATATGCAAATCAGGCACTTTCAGCCAATTACATGTGAGAAAAACACACAGTAAAATTTTATATTCAGATGCAATGCGTTTATCATGTTTTATAATAGTTTTTTTCTCCAAGACTTCAAATTATGAGATCATATACATCATAAAATCTGAACGAGTGTTTTGTAGTTCCCCTTCGGATGGGGAACTCCAATGCTATGTGGAAACTTCCACTATGGGGATTTCGTCAGAATCCAATCATCTGAAAGAGTATAAAAACGGGCCAATGAAATGCCAATGAGTTGGCAGCGTCAGCGTGCACAGCTGGCGTCAATGACAATCAGTCATGCTATAAAGACGCAGCCAGTGCCATGCTCGACATCCTTTCGCTTTCAGAGCCTTTCACGAAGCTTCTGAGAGAGTCTTTGAGGGTATCTCCAACCTGTGTCTACAGAGAGAGATCGAGAAGCAGCTTCTCCCGGTCCAGAGCGCGTATACGCAGTGGCAGATGGTCGAGCTGGGTATTTCTCCCTTGCCTGGCGTCCTTTGGGTCCGGTCCTCCAAGAGCGGTTTGTATATAGGAAAAAAGCTTTCCTAAAAGAGCAACACGGTCGTGCAGCGCGTCTTTTTCAAGACGTCACTCCGACCGTGCGTTTCTGGATGCGGTGGTTTCCTATCCCCGGATGATTGGGCACGAGCACAGCGTTTCATGTCTGGGGGTCCAGCATGTTAATGCGGTGCTCGCGGGCAGTGCATGCCATCACTGATGTCATGTCTGTTGCGCAGTTAAGATCGCGGCTCGCTCTTGCAAAAGAGCCACCCACCCCAGTTGTCCCCCGCACTGCGGTTGGCACTCGGGCAGATCTGAGGGTTTCAGTGAGAGTAAATCCGCCGCCCCCGGGCCGTGGACCTCTCGCTCCTCCACGCGCTCCATCCAAGCTTCAGGTGAAGAGAAGCGCTCCGTCCTTGGATGGTCGCTCTCTCACCTGATGACACCGGGGGTCAGATGTCCATCGCTGCATCGGAGGATGGGCTGTCATTGTCTGATGAGGATGCGAGCCCGCTCGCTCCCCTCCCTCCGGGGTGGAGAGCGCGGCGTTAGCATCTAAAAAGCAGACGTGATGGCCGTGCTTTCTCGGGCTGCTTCGGCCGTGGGTCTGGTGATGGTTTATCCCCCAGCCCCGCGGCCGGACCGACTAGATGGGTGTATGTGGAGGATATAAGGAGGCAAGACCTTCAAAGCCTCCCGTCCCCTTCTTCCCGGAAGTGCACAGTAAACTCACGCTGTCCTGAGGGCACTTTTTTCTGCCCGATCTGCGTGCGCTTCCATCATCACCATCCTTGGAGGTTGGGCTGTCAAGGTCTGACGAGGATTCGAACCCGCTCGCTCCCTCCGGGACTTTGAGCGCGGCGTCGAATCCAGAAGCAGACTTTGCGGCTGTGCTTCCCCAGGCTGCTTCGGCCGTGGTTCTGGAGATGGTTTATCCCCCAGCTCCGCGGCCGGACCGATTAGAGGGGTGTGATGTGGAGGATGAAGGCAAGACCTTCTAAGCCTCCCCATCCCCTTCTTCCTGGATGGGCACAGTAGGCTCACGCAGTGTGCTGCGTGCGCCTTCCCCCTCGCCATGCACGCTATGGCCACCTACCAGCGCTACCAAGCGCAGGCGCTGGCCCGGCTGCGCGAGGATGGTTCTGACCCAGGACTGAGCATGCGCTCCGCACCGCAACCGACTATGCTCTTACAAAAAAAAAAAAAAAAAAAAAAAAAAAAGTCGGCTGTGTGTGCCCTGGGAAGGACGATGATCACATCCGTGATCCAGGAATGCCACCTCAGGCTAAACCTGGTGATGTGCGTGACGTTGACAAAGTTCGCTTTCTTAACTCACCCATATCCCAGGCTGGCCTGTTCGGCGACACTGGCGGTGAATTCGCCCAGGAATTCACGCCGGTGATAGAGCAGTCGGAGGCGATGGGCGAGGTCTCTATCGGCGGGATTGTATGACCGCTCCCCCCCCGCCGAGCCATCCACATCCACTGCTTTTTCGCCGAGGACGCCCGCCCGCAGCTTTGCTTCGCCGCCCCCGCCTGCGCCTCCGGCCACGCGGCTGCGCCGAGCATCGCGCCGGCAACCAGCGTCCCCCGCCCAGGGCGCCGCTAAGTTCGGTAAAACGGACCGCGAAGCGTCCCTGAGGCGGGCCATCTGGGGAGGAGGGAATTTGCTCTTTCCCCGCTGGAGGGCGGGGCACGTTATTTAAAGGTGTAAAAAAAAAAAAAAAAAAAAACGCCATCAAAATCCTCAGTGAAAGAGCACTTTTCCCCTCCTCCGGATGTGACAGCCCGAACACTGCCAGTCTGGGACGCTATGCCTTCCAGCTTGCAGGATCGGTGCATTTCGCCAATGGCTCATGGAGCACGAGAGAACGGTCTCCTTTCTCTCCACTCCCAGCCCCTCTCCTGGAGTTTGAGTGCGAGACGAGAACATCTCCTCTCCTGCTCTCCTGTGGGACCCCAGCGCTCCCCGGATGAGCCCACTCACTCCACGCTGCCCCGCCGCTGGCACGTCAGCGATCGTGCGGGTGGGACCATTTGCGGGGGCTCTGCCTGCCTGGTTAGCGCGGGCCAGCCCATCGCAATGGCTCATCCATACGACCAGACTCGGCTATGCGATTCAGTTCGCTAAACGGCCTCCCAGGTTCACGGGCGACCAGGGTCAGTCCTGCGTCCGCCCCTGTCTTGCGAGAGGAGATTGCTGTCCTCCTGGCGAAGGATGCAATCGAGCCGGCCCTCCAGCCGAGATGGAGCGCGGGTTTTACAGCCCGCACTTCATCGTGCCCCAAAAAAAAAAAAAAAAAAAAAAAAAAAAAAAAAGCGGTGGGCTATGGCTAATCCTATATCTGCACATTTTGAACCGCTGCCTTCACAGGCTGCGCTTCGGAATGCTTACGCAGATGCGCATCACGCGATGCATTCGTCCTCAGGATTGGTTTGCAGCAATAGATCTGAAGGACGCGTATTTTCATATCTCCACACTTCCACGCCACCGGCAGTTTCTGCGGTTTGCGTTTGAAGGTCGAGCATGGCAATACAAGGTCCTCCCCTTCGGGCTCTCTCTGTCTTCGCGAGTTTTCACCAAGCTCGCAGGGGGTGCCCTCGCGCCCCTTCGGCTCGCCGGCATCCGCACGCTCAATTATTTCGATGACTGGCTGATTTTTAGCCCACTCTCGGGAGCAATTGATTATGCACAGAGACAAGGTGCTCCGGCACCTCCGCCCGTTGGGGTTTCAGGTCAACCGAGAAAAGAGCAAGCTCGCCCCCGTGCAGAGCATCTCCTTTCTCGGGTTGGAGCTGGACTCGATCACTATGGAGGCGTGCCTCTCACGAGAGCGCGTCGAGGTAATGCTGAACTGTCTGAGAGAGTTCGACAGAAAAAAAGTGGTCCCCCTGAAATTATTTCAGAGGCTCCTGGGGCATATGGCATCCGTAGCCGCGGCCACGCCGCTCGGATTGCTCCATATGAGACCACTACAGCATTGGCTTCACGATCGGGTCCCCAGACGCGCATGGCACGCGGGCCCACACCGAGTGACTGTCACTGCGCTGTGTCACCGCACCCGCACCCCCTGGAAAGGACCCCTCCTTCCTACGGGCCAGTGTGCCCCTAGGTCAGGCGTCCAGGCAGGCTGTCGTTTCGGCAGATGCCTCCAGTATGGGGTGGGGGGGGCCGTGTGTAGCGGGCATGCTGCTGCGGACCTGTGGAGGGGAACCCAGCTGCATTGGCATATCAACTGCCTAGAGCTGTTGGCAGTGTTTCTCGCTCAGCGCCGCTTTTTACCGGTGACTGAGGGGGCAACACGTGCTGGTCAGGACGGACAGCACGGCCGCGGTAGCGTATTCCATCCGGATGGGGGGGTATACGCTCCCGCTGCATGTCTCAGCTCGCTCGCCGTCTGCTCCTCTGGAGTCATACGCGGCTGAAGTCGCTGCTTGCTATTCACACCCCGGATGGGCTCAACCGTGCGGCCAACAGGCTCTCACGGCAGCTCCTTCCCTGGGAGAATGGCGACTCCACCCCGAGTCATGCGTAAGTATGCACTCCCCCCAGTGAGCCTACTCGCGCAGTTTCTGTGCAAGGTCAGGGAGGACGAGGGGCAGGTCTTGCTAGTTGCGCCCCTGGCCCAACCGGACCTGGATATCAGAACTCTCCCTCCTCGCGACGCCCCCCCTGGCGAGTCCCTTTGA
Organism: Danio aesculapii; assembly: GCF_903798145.1. Lineage (NCBI taxonomy): Eukaryota > Metazoa > Chordata > Actinopteri > Cypriniformes > Danionidae > Danio > Danio aesculapii. The sequence goes on from NC_079444.1 coordinate 32,367,758, forward strand.
GAGAGGACCTACTCTCTCAGGGACAGGGCACCATCTGGCACCCTCGCTTAGTTCTGTGGAACCTCCACGTGGGGTCCATAAGACGCGACGAGGAAGACTTAGGTAACCTACCGGTGGCGGTGGTTAATACCATCACTCAGGCTAGTGCACCCTCTACGAGGCATGCCTACGCCCTGGAGTGGAGTCTATTCACTGAGTGGTGCGCTTCTCGCCGAGAAGACCCCCGATCTTGCCAGATCAGTGTTGTGCTTTCTTTCCTTCAGGACAGGTGGAGCGAAGGCTGTCGCGCTCCACACTGAGGGTTTACGTGGCCACCATCTCCGCTCATCATGATGCGTGGATGGCGGCACCGTGGGGAGGCATAACCTCATCATCCAGTTCCTCAGAGATGCGAGGCGGATGTTTTCCCCCGCCCCCCTCTCATACCCTCTTGAGATCTCGCGGTAGTGCTACGAGCCTACGTGGGGATCCCTTCGAACCACTCGACTCAGTATCCTTGAGATTTCTGTCCTTGAAGACAGCTCTGCTGGTCGTGTTGGCATCGGTTAAGAGGGTTAGGTACCTGGAGGCATTTTCGGTCAGTGACTCGTGCCTAGAATTCGGGCCGGCCTACTCTCACGTTGTCCTGAGACCCCGGCCCGGCTATGTGCCCAAGGTTCCTACCACGCCGTTTAACAATCAGGTAGTGAGCCTGCAAGCGCTGCCCGCGGAGGAGGCAGACCCAGCCCTTTCATTGTTGTGTCCTGTTCGCGCTTTGCGAATATATGGGGACCACACTCAGAGCCTTAGATCCTCTGACCAGCTCTTTGTCCATTACAGTGGTCGGCAGATGGGAAGTGCCGTATCTAAACAGAGGTTGGCCCACTGGGTAGTGGATGCCATCTCCCTCGCCTTTGGGCCAGGGTGAGCCGTCCTCCTGGGCGTTAGCACGCGGCGCCTCTCTGACAGACATTTGTAGAGCTACGGGTTGGGTGACACCCAATACATTTGCAAGGTTACAATCTGCGAGTGGAGCCGGTTTCCTCAAGGGTATTAGGCAACCCTTGGTGATTGAGGAAACGATTCGGTTGAGGTGTCGAAACACGCTTGCTGCGCCACTCTCCCTAACCCGGAGATACGTGCGCTTTTTCAGCTTTGTCAGTTTAGTTCCCCATTTCTTTGGCGAACCCTGCAGAGTTCCTCCGAGGCCCCCAGCACCTGACTCAGCGGAGGAGTCAGGTGTTGGCCCGTTACGTTGTCGGCATGCCTGCTGGTCAGCCCGCGTTCTGGGTATAGGTGCCTGCTATGTGTGATCCCCGCTGGCGATCCCATACGTTCACACAGCCACGGTATAGTCCCCCCTTCTAGGGCAGGCTCGTGTCTTCCCTCCCCGCTAACCATCCTTATGCTAGGACCCCCCCATCTCTGGGCTGGTCCATAGATTGTCACCAGGTCTCCCCTCTGGGTAGCAGGTGAGCTCCGCAGCGTCCTCCCTATCGGGACTGAACGCTTTCCCAACGTACTGTCGTATCAAAACCTTTTTACAGGGTTATTGCGACTCCCCGAAAAATATAACAGTTTCTGAACAGGTAAGTGAGGGCCAGGGGACACGTTGGAAGACTGTGTCTCGGGGCGTTGTAGGTGCGCTTGCTCTACTGCGTGGCACACCCTTCGCCAGGGGCGCAGTAAGGTTCTTTCGTTGTGGCGTTTTCCATAGATTTCCCCATAGTGGAAGTTTCCACATAGCATTGGAGTTCCCCATCCGAAGGGGAACGCTACGGTTACTAAAGTAACCCTTCGTTCCCCGAGGGGGGGAACGGAAATGCTATGTTCCTTCGCCACAACGATTGTCCCTTAGCTGTTGAGCGTGAAAGTCTCTTCAGCTAGAAAAGGATGTCGAGCATGGCACTGGCTGCGTCTTTATAGCATGACTGATTGTCATTGACGCCAGCTGTGCACGCTGACGCTGCCAACTCATTGGCATTTCATTGGCCCGTTTTTATACTCTTTCAGATGATTGGATTCTGACGAAATCCCCATAGTGGAAGTTTCCACATAGCATTTCCGTTCCCCCCCTCGGGGAACGAAGGGTTACTTTAGTAACCGTAGCGTTCTCCACTTAACAACTGACAGTGAACGGGAGCGAACACAAAGACACAAAACATCATTGTGAGTCTCACATCACTATAAAGCCAAGTCCTTCTGACTGAAACATGACATCACACAGGCTGCACATCGAGCACAAATCCACCACTCTGAAGAAGCCAAGGGAAAATAGTTGCTGGAATAGGATGGAAATATTTACTTTTTTCATGTTTATCTTCATTCGTTATCATGTGTACATCGTTGACCACTTCACGTGGGGTGCACTTGACTTAAAACTTTCTATACAGTCTGCATGAGCTGGAAGTTTCTGAGACTTTTATTTCAGTATGTTGATGTACTTCCAACTGAAATTGAATATTGAATAGGGGGAGGGGCTTTCTTCTTGCACATCATTCCCTAATAGCAAACTAACGATAAGAGGGAGGCGGTTAAGAAAAGTGTCTGAAGCCATCAAACTGACGTCAACAGAGAAGGATTGCTACTACAAACGCGAAAAGACATGGTCAGATTTTGACTGAAGATTACCAAAACAAGTATTATATTTCAGTGGATTAACTCACTTTTATGTTGGATTGTTCACCAAACTTGTTCCTGGAGGTCCGGTATCCTGCAGATTTTAGCTCCAACCCTAATCAAACACACCTGAACACACTAATCAAGGTCTTACTATACTTTAAACACCCAGGCAGGTATGTTAAGGCAAGTTGTAGCTAAACCCTGCAGGGCACCGGACCTCCAGGAATGAGATTGGTGACCCCTGACCTAAAGAATAACAATAAGCACAAGCCAAATAAAGGTTGTTTGTTTTGATTTCACTGACTTTATGCAAATGGTTTTGCAGGCTTTTAAAATGACAGTTCACCAAAAAAGGAAAACATGCAGTTAATCTATCATCCTCATTCAGGTCATCCAAGACGTTTTTTTTTCTTGAACATACTATTAGAGGGCCATGAAACCTCCCTCTTTCGGTTCAAGTTTTTACCATTTTTATTATTTGTTTTTATTTCTCTTATACTCGTTTCTTTTATTCCTGTTTATGTAAAGCACTTTGAATAGCCACTGTGTATGAAATGTGCTATATAAATAAACTTGCCTTGCCTTGCCTAAATGTGATTTTCACATGCTTTCACATGTAGCAGCAACACAAAGTCTTGGAAACAGCTGTCTTGATTGGAGAAAATTATCTTGTATTTCACTAATAGCCTGATTAAATAACCTTGATTATAAATACATTATTGCGTAGCTTGTCAGTGAACAACGAATTAGTGTAGTAAATGATGCTCCATCTGAAAGCAAGTGCTAGCGACGTCATGCTGATTACAGAACTGGATTTATGGACAAAATGCACAACATTCATTCAATTTCCTTCGGCTTAATCCCTAATTTATCAGCAGAATCACCACAGCGAATCAACCGCCAACTATTCCAGCATATGTTTTACGCAGCGGATGCCTTTCCAGCCACAATCCAGTACTGAGAAACACCCATACACTCTCACATTCACACCCAAATTTAGTTCATCCAATTCACCTATAGCGCGTGTCTTTAGACTGTGGGGGAAACCGGAGCACCCAGAGGAAACCCACACGAACACAGGAAGAACATGCAAACTCCACACAGAAATGCCAACTGACCCAGCCGGGACTCAAACCAGCGATGTTCTTGCTGTGAGGCAAACAGTGCTAACTACTGAGCCACCGTGTCGCCCAAATGCACAACAATCGCCTTCAATTAACCGTAATTGTTTTTAGTCAGAATACAAACAAACACAGTAAAAACATTACTACTGATGTACTAATGCCTACTTGTGGCTCCTGAAGATATATTGAGGTCTTATGAAGTGAAAGAAACCGAAGTCTGTGCAAGAAACCCATTGACTTTATTGAAATAAATAAATTCAGAAATAGCAACTCTCTAGAACATGAGATGGAGAGAAAACAAGAGCCAGATTTAAGGCACAAAGCCACCGCCGTTTCAATGAAACACTTCATCTACAAGACTTCAGCACACTAAAGTCTTCACCTGACCAGCTTTCATCACGACCAGCCACAGAGAGTTTCCAGCGCCGCCCGTGAGGCATTAATTAAATACTAAATCTAAGTCATGGGATGCCCCACAGGATTATTGCAGCAGCAGAAACAACACCACACTTTGTTCAGTTTCCCCCCCATTTCTGTCTTATTTCAAGCAACAACAAAAAAACTCTGTGGAACATTCAGAGTATATTCAGTCCCATAGAGATTGAGTAGTGAAGTTTAGTGGGTTAACAGGCTACTTAACAAGCACAGGAACAAATAAAGCATAGCTAGTATATGATGCATTATCCCTTATTAGGCATTTTAAACAACTAAATGAAACCAAAACACTAAATCAAGCATGAATTCACCCTTAAGTCAATGAATCATATCACTCTGAACCAAAAACAAAACAACTCTTCTTTCTTTAATGCAAATGAATGGCATTTAATGGTTAGCTAGAGGTCATCTATGGTACATAATCCTCCTTTAAGACTCATAAAAGCAGAGTGTCACAAGTGACTGCCATCATAATCATTCTCAGTAAAATAATTCAGACAGGTGTTACAAGCTCTGTCAAGCACATGTCATGTGATAATGGGGACTTCACATTTGGTTTCACATCTCAGCTTTTTTTTTTTTTGGTAATGGCATCTTCTATTTTTACCAGAAGCAGAACAGAATATTAGTATCATGACAGCTAAAATATCACATCTATAATATCAAAAGTGGAGCTTTGATGGCTTTCAACCCAAGTCTAGCTTAAGGTTTGAAACAGACTGCAGTTAATCTGCAGCGTAAGATCCGAGTTGATCCATTGGCCACACAGTTAGGCAGGCGTGTGACCTCAGGATAGACTTCAAAGATTAACCATTACAAATGAAAGATTGACATACACAAAAAAAATTGCTGCTTGGTCAAAGTACTTATATATAAGGAGCTAAATAATCACAATTATTGCAATTTTTTGGGATAATTTCATTGTTTTATGTTCAATCCACTTCAATTTGTAAGAACAATTAAGTCGATTTGTGTTTGAATGAATGTATTGTGTGGAAGCCTGCATATACATATATTTTTACAGTGTATTGAACCCCATTTTCATCACAGGATGTATCTGATGTCCCTGTAATTGTGAGTTGGGATGTTATTCCACAATTTGAACTTTCAGAGGAACGATAAGTCTGAATTGTAAGATTTGCAAGCTTTAGGCTTTAATAATAAGTGATGTAATTGTACTACACAACAAATAACTTTGTTTAAATTTTAAAGCTTTTAAAAGTGCTTGGTTTTTAAGTATCTAAGTATTATAAGTTGATGCATGCAGCATTTTTAATTGCCCTGAAACTATTTCACAATTCTGTTTTATTTTCAATTGGCCATAAAACCAACTAAGCATATGGATATTCCAAGCATTTTGACAGCACCTGTGTCACTATAATAAACAGCAGAAGTAGATGGACATATTGTAAAATATATCACATAATAGGGCTGAATCATTTCAAAATTCATATTATGCTGCTCTATCATTTATTTGGTGGTGCTACAAAAACATTGTTCTTGGTAATACTTTTCCATTATTTATATGAGTGCAATATTACACGCTATTACAGGGATGCAAGCTCGCTTACAGGCGCGAGCTCGCTTTACCTGCACATCAGCGGCAAGCAAAGTGCACCAGACAAAAACAACGAACTGTGTGCAAATAGTGCAAAAAGACGTTTGCTTACACTAACAGAACAACGAATATGATGCAGCACAGTGAAAAACTACTGTCACAGATGTCTATACGCAAAAAACTATTATTAAGCCAAACCACGCTGACCGGATGATTTGCTGTTCCGCTTTCTCCTACGAGTGCTACAGAGATCACACACTGCATTTTCAGTGAATGCGTGAAGATGTTTTTTTTTTCAGACTGAAAGAGAAAGTTGTTCTGTTACAGAACCAGGTATTAGATCCTTTATCTGGATCAGAGGGCCTATTGACCACCTTGGTACACAGCTCTCTGCTTTAGGAAAGTCTTTCCTCTCCACACCAGCCATCTCAGTCACCAGTGAAACAGTTTTTTTCATTGTAAATGTGCAAAGATCTCAGCTTATGCCAAAAAACAGAGATATGCTGATATTTCTTTTAAAAAACATGTAAAATCTCAGCACAGTCACAGTTTTAGTTTGTTTGTATCAATGGCTTGTATTATTCTTTTTTGGGGGAATTTTTTTTTTAAATAGCAATTTAGTTATGGCAGAAAAGATTTAATATTTATCAAAAAATGTCAAAATTAAAGGGCTCTTCACCTTAAATTTGATTCAAATAATTTTGTTTAAAAAAAAACGTGAATCGTATCGAATCGTGAGTCAGGTGAATCATTACATCCCTAAGAGAAATGGTACTATATATTTATATAGTATATATATCTATTTATTTATTATCATAATATGAGATGACATATCGTGATATGAGATTTTTGTCATATCGCCAAGCCCTACTACATAGTAGACAATATAATATAAACTACTGCAGTTTATACCAGTAAACATTTTATATAAAACAACAATACATAATGTATTAACTGTAATAAACATTTAATAAATGACATATTCCTAAAAATTATTTCATTAAAAATAAAATAACTTGTATCTAAGGCTGCACGGCACTGGAAAGATATGCGATATGCAATATTGCTGATGAGTATTGCGATTTATTACAATTTAGCATTTCCCTTGAAAATATTAGCTATGTCATCAAATCATTTAATGACATTAAAAAAAAGAGGGTAAAATATATTTTTCATATCTAATTAATTCTAAAACTAAATTGTAAGATTAATTCAGACTAAAAAACATTGTGCAAACATTTAGTCTTTAATACACTATGAATGCGTGAAAACCTGCGCAGATATACTGACTCTGAATGGCTGTTGTTATTTTTTCTCTTGTCTCGACTCCCACAATTATTTACCAGTATTTATTTTCAGCTCCAGCCAATACCAAAACAGCAACTATATATGGAGAGGCAGGTATGAACATATTAAGGCCTTATAAGATCTAATTTAAATCATTTAGACAGATGCATAAAATAAATGTAATTTACGATAAGTATATTGCATACACTATCGCAATAACTATCATGTTGTGATCTATTGAGCAGCCTACTTATATCTATATAATATCATGCAAATTCAAAGTGCGTTCCTGCCGTTTACATAAAGCCATGACACAACACATCTCCAGCATAATGTTTGCAGCATTAGGCCAACATTTCTCCACAGAGAACGCCAAGTCATCAACAGACACCGCTTAACAGAAAAACCTGCGATCCCCAAAACACTGCAGGAACCAGTGATGCGATTTAACAGACGACTGCTGCAGGACATGACTATCATTCCACATAACTGAGGTCTACACTTTCGGTTAGGACAGAATCAGGGCAAGCATGTGCGCATTACAACAGTGCAATAGTTACAACACACACAAAATCACATCTACTCTCTAATGTCAATCTCAAGTATTACATCAGCTACAGTACATTCAACGTCTGCCTAAAATGCCACGTTTCAAAAGCTGTACTTGCAAAGATTTTTAATAAAGTAAAAAAATTATAATAAGGAAATGTCCCATTCTGGTATGTGAGCAATGTGATTTTTTTTGTGATGTGATAGATGTGACATTGCAGTAAAAACTTAAAACAGAGAAACTTATATGTTAACAATATATTGAAACTTCTGTTTATATTTTTCAAAACAACTAACCAAGAGTAATAGGATAAGAATAATATTAATCTGTAAAAAAATTTTATATATTCAATGAGGAACATAAACATGTGTTATGGATCATGTGACCAAAAAAGTTTGCGAGTTCACAGTATACAACATACTTTGCAGAAATTCTGTGAATTAAACAGCACAACCCAAAAGACAGCGCTAATCTATAAAAACCCTTGATAAGAAATCAGCTCAATTTCACCATTGTTCAATATTAAAGAAATATAACCTGCTTAGTTCGGAAAATTGTATTAAATATGTACATATCTGTTTAATGTTTAAGACTTTACATAACCTGACTTCACCACTAAATCAGTTTGTGAATATTAGAACGACTGCTCACCGACCTACTAGAGGTGGTGAAAGAGGGGATTGTATTATTTCTCTCAAAAAAAGTCAATTTCGTCAGTCAGTATTTTCAGTGAAAGCGAATGGAACTCCATCCCACCAACAATTAGAAGATCACTTACTTTTTGTTCTTATCAGTCTCTTGTTAAAAATTGGTTAGTGACAAATCAGCATTAGTACTGTTTTCTTGACACCTTTTGTCCTTTTCTGCTGCCATCAGTCTGTTGTTTTTTTACTTTTTAATTGTATTTTATATATCAAAATGTATTTTATGTTATTTATTCTGTGCTTCTATTTTAGGTGTGACTTCTTAACATTCTGTAAGGGGTCTACAGATGAAAAATAGCCATTCTTGGCTAATTCTGGCATATTTTATAGTAACGTTTATTAATGTGCATTGACCCTGTAAACAAATAAACTAAACTAAATCAAAAGCATAGGAGTTGGTTGTCTATAGAACAAACATGATTGATTTTATTTTAGTTTACATTTTTGCATTTATGAGGAAAAATCTCCGTTATGGATGTGACAGATGTGAAATTGGTACTTGTGTGATTCTGGTCAATCAAATATAATTGTTTCAATTTGAAAACCTTGACTGAGACTTTTTTTCAGTACTGTAAAACACAAGCCCAAAAAATGTTCGCTATTTATTTATTAATAAATATTAGCATTTCGCTACTTATGTGAAAACTTTATCTTTTTCATGGCAAGTTGACATTTGCATCAAATTAAGGGGATTTTTTAAAGTGTCTGTTTCGGATATCATTTGTTAAAATAAAAAATGCAAAAAAGTATGGTTGAAATTATACCACATTGTTATTCAGAATAACATATATTTTCATGTGTGTGTAAAAATAAACAGCATACTTGTTCTGATCTCTACTTTTTAAAATGAATAAAATAATGAGTGACCATAAGTGACCATACTTTAAAGGGCACCTATGATGAAAATCATCTTTTGTAAGCTGTTTGAACAGGACTGTGTGTAGTTATAGTGTGTCCACAGTCATATTGGAGTGATTGAAACACAATAAGTCTCTTCTTTTTAATTTTTTGATGTTAAAATAGGATCCAAATCCCTCCCATTTTGAGGCCGACAGCAATGTGATGTAGGAGTGCGGTTTCCCCGCCCACTGAATTGATTGACAGCTGCGTCTCAGCATTTCTCTGTAGTAATGCGTATAATCATATCAACAAGGAAAGAGCCCACAAAGAAACCGGGATTAAAAGATCTGTTCAGCCCTCTGTGATCATCAATCATCATCGAATGTGATCAGGAATTAGTTTTAAAGGTTAAAACGTTTTTAAAATAGTGCATGTTTGTAATGAATTGCAGCGATCTTATCATCTTTACTTCATCACCACAGTCGCATGTCAATACAGTTATAAAAGAAGACGCTTCAATCCCGCTTTGTGGATGTTAAAACAGGTTCATTTTTTATAACATTATATATTTTTTTTATATAACATTTTTTTATTACATTAACATAATGGATGCATGCGGTCACATTTGCTGTGCAAAAACAGTGCAAAGTTAAATGTGCACGCGTGTGTGTCTGCTCTGTATGTTTGTGTGTGAACTTTGTAATGACATTGTGTGTGACTTGTTGCAAAAAGGCTTAAATTAACTCCACAATAAATACATCAAATAGTCATTGGGAAAGTTCTTACTGTATTTTCCACAAACGTTACATGAGATCTGCTTCCTTCATGTCTGTCACTGTGCTGTTTATCTGAAGCAGCCGAGGCATGGTGGGCCTGGAGAACTAGCAATAAAGGCACAGGCAACAAAAAAAGCTATGTTGTGTTCAGAGCAGAAAATTCCAATATTCTGAAAGGTTCCATAAATAATCTGATGGGTGTTTTGAGCTGAAACTTTACAGACACATTCTGGAGACACAAAAGACTTATCTTAAATCTTGAAAAAGGGGTAAAATAGGTACCCTTTAATACATTTTATTATTTTTATATCATTACAAACTGGCAAATGTTACAATTAATCAGTATTTATGTTCATACATATTACATTATGACAATGTCTATTTTAAATATATAAACTAATGTTATCCTTAATAATATATTGGTTGATGTCTTCTGTAATCAGGATAAATGATTTACAACTTGCATTACTCAAAGATACTTGATAAAACCGGATATATTTTAACAAAAATTTAAGCTGTAATACGCTTTCATTGTTTTGATGTAGAAAAACAGCTTTTCTTCTGTGACCCTTAAACTTATTCCACTACAAAATATAAAAAACACCAATAATATAAATATAGGGACACTTACAATAAGGTTGTTTTTATATATATATATATATATATATATATATATATATATATATATATATATATATATAGTTGAAGTCAGAATTATTAGCCCCCCTGTTTATTTTTTTCACATTTGATCAGTGACAACTTGTGACATGCTCCCTATATATTGTTTACCATGGTACTTTGAATATTTGGTCTGAAAATCTCAAGTAAGTATGACTTGAAAACAACTATTTCTTTGACTGTGAACAATGTTGTATGTTCGGCAAATGTTTGATAGTCATTGGGCTAATGTGCTAATATGATTTCACCATTTAGAATAAGCTGAATATTTTGAAATTTTATTATTAGGGAGGGGTGACAAGGTGGCTCAGTGGTTAGAAGTTCACTGGTTCATATCCCAGCTGGGTCAGCTGGCATTTCTGTGTGGAGTTTGCATGTTCTCCCCGTGTTCGGCATGGGTTTCCTCCGGGTGCTCCGGTTTCCCCCACAGTCCAAAGACATGCACTATAGGTGAACTGAATAAACGTGTGTGTATGTGTGAATGAATGTGTATAGATGTTTCCCACTATTGGGTTGCAGCTGGAAGGGCATCCGCTATGTAAAACATATGCTGGATAAGTTGGCGGTTCATTCCGCTGTGGTGACCACTGATGAATAAAGGATTAAGCCAAAGGAAAATGAATGAACGAATATTATTATGGAGTATTATTATGGATATTATTATGAACTTTACTTCAATCAATGACATCATTTACCGCCATTCACGTCAATGCTGTCAAAAAAACTGCAGTTTACGCTATAGGACAGCAGCACTAACACCTTGCCAAACAGTTTTAAACATGAATACCAAACATTACTAAGCTCTGTTGTCTTATTTATACGTGTATGTTTATTTTTACACCCATAATAACAAGACCAAGCAATAACAAGCCAAACATTGCTTCTATAAACCCACACTAGCATATCAAGCAAACAACCCAGCGCTTTATTATGAACACAATGCTTCGGAAATAAACCTCATAAATGCTGACCTGAGCTGGACTGGACATGGAGGCCCAGTGTTATGATGATCATCATCCGGTGACATGTGACACATGCACGCACAGAGCCGCTGCACATTTACACATTATAAGCGCGCGTAAAAAAAAGAAATTACATGATGCTGCAGGTGTACCTGTTGTGATGTGAGCTCCACATGCAGGACTCTGGAAGATGTCGCTCCGGGGTTGCTGCTGACCGATCCCGCGGACACCGAGAGATCCCGACCGGCGATGGAGTTCATCCTTTTACGGTACTACGGGCTAACCCGTCATTCAGTCAACACAGCTCAGCCCAATAGGCAACTTAACAGTATGCTGTCCCAGTCCGAATATGCTTCCCAAATCTGTAAAGGTCTACTAAAAAGCACTATAACCACGCGTAAATGCGACTGCTTGTGTCCCAACGGCGGTATAAACAAAGTAAGTCCTGCCTAGGAAGCCATTACCGCGACCTTGATCGGCAAACCCTCGCGCGACGCCTATTGGCTGAGGAGGCTGTCAATAAAAGAGATGTTTGGGGACGTTGAGGGATAATCTCATTCGATTGGTGCTGGGCTTGTCGATCACAGGGAAAGGGGCGGGTGGAGGCCTTTAGAAACTCACGCTGCGCTGTGTTCGTACAAATATGAGGAAGTAAGGGGGACGTGTTTGAGTAACGTGATCTTAACGGGCGGGTTGTTGAATATAAACTGTTTTCATTATTTTGCCAATATTGGGGATGATGAGCATATTATTGATACGAGCGTAAAATGTGTGATGTGATGTAAGACTGTTCACTGTGAGTTACTTAAACGAAAGCAGCATGGTTCGCTGAACAAAGAAAGTAGTTTTAATTGATATAACCATGCTAATTAGTGAGTATATAGTTTTATATCACGTTATTAGTAGTAGTAATAGTAGTTAATTAAATAAATAAAATATTAATTAAAAATAAAAAGAATCTCTATACCACAAGAGAGCGCCATTGCCTAAGCTTTTTTTTTTTTTTTTAGATTAGCCGTCTATGGCATGAATTTTTGTTTTAGGGTGAAAAAAAAAATTCACCCTATTTTTGGGGTGCTTGGGGGTCTTTTATAATGAATCAGTCCTCCAGAGTTCGATCACCCTCCTTCAATGGACCTTCGATCCAGATGCACATCAAACTCAGTTACTGGAGGGCTGCAGCCCTGCAGAGTTTTGTTCCCTGCTTTAACACACTTAGCTACATGTAGGTTTCAAGTAAACCTGAAGAATTTATTTAGTTTAATCAGGTTTGTTTAATCAGGGTTAAATATACACTGTGCTTAACTTTGGCTTTTTGAAAGTTTAATTTGCATCTTTTAATGGAAACATACTGTAGCTAATGTGACTCTTCAAGCTGTCTGTCAGATGGAATGAACCTAACTACTCAATCTTGTTCTTTACCTGCATAAAATTTGAGTAATAGTGTACAGTGAAGAAAAAATATATAGAGGGTTTATACACATTTTTACCACAAAAATTCCATAAATTTTCCAGGAATTTCAAGTAAATTTTCATGACTTAATTAATGTCCATGTGGTAAATCATAAACGTTTTTTCACTAATAATGTGAGAAAAGAAAAGTAAAAACAACTAACCTCCATTCCAATATACAGATATTTGTCAAACTAATTTTACAAAATCTTATTAGTTTGTTAAACTAGTAATAAAACTACTTCTATGATAAAACCGTGGTCACACTGCACCTTTCGCTCCATAGACTTCCATTCATAGGCATGTGAATGTGGCAGACCAGAAACGCAAAGCACGGGTTTCGCATTTCACTGCATTCGAAAGTTCAAGCTTGATGAATTCTTATCTGCGAAATCACATCAGGTAATTGCGTGTGACCAATAGAAGATGATTTAAAATAAGAAATTAAAAATATGGAGCAATCGCTCACTTAAACAAATTGTTTAACCCCGCCCCTTTTTGCACACTCTACGACAGAATTTTGCAAGCACAAGCTCTAGTGCAGGGGTCACCAATCTCGGTCATGGAGGGCCAGTGTCCCTGCAGGGTTTAGCTCCAACTTGCCTCAACACACCTGCCTGGATGTTTCAAATACACCTAGTAAGACCTTGATTAGCTTGATCAGGTGTGTTTGATTAGGGTTGGAGCTAAAATCTGCAGGACACCGGCCCTCCAGGAACAAGTTTGGTGACCACTGCTCTAGTGACCACAGCTTAAGTCACTTTGGACATAAATGTCTGCTAAATGACTAAATGTAAATGTAATTTCCATGACTTTTCCAAAACCTTGTGGATTTTTCTGTTTTGTCAAAACTTTTTCAGGCCTGGAAAATGCTATGTCAACATTCCATGACTTTTCCAGGTTTTCCATGACCGTATGAACCATGTATATATATTATTGTGATAACTATACATTTCTGCACATTTCCTTCTATATGATGTTATTACAAAAGTGGTCTTAACTAATGGTGCCCTGTGGCAACAAATGAAAAACTACCATCTTAGAACATGGATAATAACAAAAAGTGTCTTTTCTCAATCAAATATGCTCCTTCACATATCTATGTACATCACACATATTGTCAATATAAAGATATTTAAATTTAAACATGTTAAAAAGTGAAATCTAGCTTACGTTCTGATAGCAGTGTGCTCAAGCAGGCTATAGTCCAAAAATGGCTCTTTTATCCCAAAAAGAAATGTCAAACCCACACCCACCTCAAATTTCATTGGTCACCAACTTATTATTAGACTTTTTTGTGATATTTTACATAAAAAAAAAAATTTAAAGGAGGGTTTTGCCTGAGGGCAACAACATGCCATAGAGGGTTGGATTAGATTCAAGGCAATGAAATGCAGTTTAGGTCTAACCAGGAGTGCAATAGCAGCAAGTGCAGAATATAGGTTAGTTATAAAGTGCAGTTATACAAAAACTATGGTGATATTTACAGATGGATATACTATGAACATTATATAGTACAGGTTGTATTCATGTTACGAAGTACAGGGTGTTTGGGGGGTACTGACCCCCCAATTAACACTTGATCCCCCTGAAGGACATCAAAACAAGATGTACCCTGTATGGGGGGTCAGTGCTTTAAAAGTAAGAAATAGCTTTCTCTGATCTGTATCTTAAATATTAATAATTAAAAATGTATAATATAACTAAATACACATTTGACCCCCCTACAGTTTATACCATTGTGAATGCATAATCCACCAATCAATGCTAGTAAAAATATCATTCAACAATCTGAAACTGGCAGTTCTAAAGCACCGGTAGACATCCTAAATATTCACAAAACATGTTTCTTGTAAAATAGGTGTTTATATTTGCATGTAGCCTAAAAAAATAAACATTCGACACTTAATTTGAATAGTCTGATCGACAGTAACCTCTAAAATAGTTACTAAATATCCCTCAAAACACTGAAATGTATGCATTTTATTAATAAATGAGATGTAATTTAAATAAATTCGTAAATTTGACTCGCTGAAGCATGTATTACCAAACTACTACTAAAAATTTGACCTTCTACCATACCCCCGATTTCGTTTAAGACGAAATGCAGCCATCTGTAGCTACATAATTTGCGATCTCCAGAAATGTATATAGGGCTACGTTTTCAGAATGAGCCTAAAGTATGTTGGTTTTTTTTGGATGTCCTGCATGGCTTGAAGTGGGGTTCCTGTGATGTGTTTTCACCACCCACTGCAGTGCCGTATGCTCAGAAACAGAGCAGCTGTGCAAGTGGTATGGAAGCAGCGGGGTGGATGGGGGGGGGGGATATGTCCCCCTCACTTTTAGAGGCAGACCATTTAGAAACGGGTGATTAATAATTATATGAACGTAAACCTTTGGATCTCATACAGCTGTCCTCCCCACTTTTAAAATGTCCACTACATCCCTGCATACCAGACTGACGCAGTTGGTTAGGATGCTCTCTATTGCGCAGCGATAGTAGTTCACCAAGATGGCTGAGGACAGCTGGCTCTTAAGTTGCCTTAAGAAAAAGAGACACTGGTGAGCCTTCTTGACCAGGCTGAAGGTGTTGGTGGTACAAGACAGCACCTTTGAGATGTGGGTCCCCAGGAACTTAAAGGATGAGACAGGCTCAACAGCCATCCCATTGATGGGAATGGGATCATGTAAGCTTATTCGTCCCTTCCTGAAATCCACAATGAGCTCCTTGGTCTTAGTCGTGTTAAGGAGGAAATTATTGTCTGTGCACCAAGTGGCCAGATGCTGTATCTCCTCACTGTAGGCAGTCTAAAAGTCCTTACTTTTCTGTCTTGTTAAAAAAACCTGTAATTACGTCACATAATTAAATTTAATATAATGTAATGCAGTCTATATATTTAGCAAAAATAATTGTAAATGTAAAATGTGCATATGCAAAAACATATTAAATAAAATCATTTGATTAAATAAAGTAAACTAAAATTAATACTTATTATTATTATTTTATATATCTAATATATAAATCAAAAGTTGCAAATTATATAATATTCAATTCATCTTTATTTGTATAGCACTTTTACAATGTAGATTGTGTCAAAGCAGCTTCACATAGAAGAGATTATAGTGAATTGAAACAGTGTAGTTCAGTTTTCAGAGTTTAAGTTCAGTTCAGTTTAGATTAGTTCAGTTCAGTGTGTTTTAATATTTACTGCTGAGAGTCCAAACACTGAAGAGTAATCCATCAATGTCCAGCTCTACAAGCCCCGAACTATGAAGGCCAGTAGCGAGGAAAAAAAACTTCACCAATGGGCGAAAGTGAAGGAAAAAAAACTCAGGAGAAACCTGGCTCAGTTGGGCACCACCGTTTCTCATATGGCAAAACGTCTTGTGGAGAGCTGCAGTCTAGGCGCCGGAGTTTGGAGAAGGCAGGACGTCAGCGAAGACTCGGCGGTCCCTGGAGTCTCACAGGAATCAATCTCAGGCTCTCTACTTCTCCATGACCACCACAGCAGCTGCTACGGCCTGGTCCGGGGAATGTGGAAACCTTGGGATAATCTCTTCACAGGTCTTGGATCGATTCAGTGGCACTGCAGAATCTCTGGGGGCCTCGGGATGAGTATTCCCAGGTGGAATATACATTTTAACATAATATTTGTAATATTTTAGTAAATAATAATCACAAAATTGCACACTATACTGCGTGAAGGATTCACTATGAAGAGTGCCATCTGAAATTTTCTTCTAAAATTAGCATTTTTCTCAGGCTCCTGTCTTGATTCAGTAATTTCACTTTTATGGCAAAGAATAGGTTATTTTCATCGATTTTAACATGAAATGACGTAATTTAAACATGAGGCAGAGAAAACTGCTCATTGTAGAAGAAAATTCAGCATCTGAACTCTTCATATGTACTGTATACCAGCATGAAATCTGTAAATAATAAAATCTTCAAGTATACATATTACACAATCATTCTTTTTACAGAATTTGATATTTGTGAAAGAAATATTTTAGCATAAGTCAGCAATCAGTGACCCACATCTTTCATTCATGCCCGTTTTAACCACCTCACCGATATAAGCCAATCAAATAAGAGCTTTCTGTTACACCTCTATTTCTGGGCCCCAGATATTGATTTCTGTACACACTATGAGCACAGGTTGATTTGTTAAAAAGGCCTACGAATATAGCTACATAAATCTGTAATAAATCTTATAATGTGTCTAAAAGGCATATTATTTGTATTTTCAAAGGTATATTTGAACATATTTAAATTTTATAGCCGCTATTTGATTTTGTGGCCTTATCTATTGATTAATTGTAACACATCTTACATGACCCATGAACTTTGGACTAATAATCTGTAACTGTTGCATAAATCTAAGTCAAAATCTAAAATCTCAATCTAATCAAAAACTATGACTGCATTTAAATATACAGAGTAAGCAAACATTAGCTGTTGTGTCAAGGAAAGTAACTCAAAAAAAGACAAGCACATCATACTTTTCCATAAACATTTATTCAGAAAATATATAAAAGTTTCATTTAAAGAATCAGGATTTGAAAGAAGGCTGATATCAGAGACACACACTGCGGCATTTATTGCATATTCACACAACATTAAAGGCAATAAGTCATAATCCACAGTAAATGTCAGCATGTAATTGCTTATGATCCACCAATAAAGAGCTGCAGATCTCCTGAATCCTCTTAAATACATATTCAACATATCAACAATTGATTCTCTCAGGTTAAACATAAGATCGCATATATACATTTTGGCACTTGAATTCAGGTTATTTGTTATTTAACCCAAAAAGGCTTGTTTGATTTGGCATTCTATTTAAAAATAAGGCCGAACCGAATGTCATGTAAGGAAATACTGTGAAAAAAATGAAATATTACTTGACAGTAGCTGAACAAAGCCTGCATGTGCAACTTACAGACACAAAATTAATACTTCTGTGGTAAATTATCGATTCACTTACCGAAAAAAATGACCAGCATTTATTAACATTCTGATAATACCATCACACAAATATTCTTCATTTTCACCTTCTGTTTTACCTTCAAGTTATGATCAAATTCATTTTCTTAAAAACTAAACACCCAGTCAAAATCACTTTGGCTTTTTACAACAACTGAATCACGCTTTGTTTTTAGAAGGCCAAAAGTCACTCTTTGGTTCCACTTTTCAGTGAAGCAAAACACAATAATTGCATTGCTTGTGCATTTTAAAATATATAATGGGGCAAACAAAAAATTTCTTTTATCTACATTTCATTTAAACCCTAAATACATTAATTGTAAATACATATCAAGTAGGGGTGTGCGATATTGACAATAAAATATCTATCTAATAATTACAATTGAATAATATTTAGCAGAGTGTTTTTGTGCTTGTACTTTGTCTGGTTTAGGCATCTTGTGGGTCAATAAATATCACAATAAAACTGCCAGTAGGTGGCGACAAGATCCTATCTTAATGAGGGATTTACTAAATCACTGATTCAAATGATTCATTACAAACAGCTGCATCTATGTCTATATTCTTACTATATGCGATATTAAAACAACCTCAATATTTTTGGAGGGAATTGTTTATAGAACAATATTTAGCAATGTTTTTGTGCTGGTACTTTGGCTGGTTAAGGCATGTTCTGGATTTATAAATATCACAATAAAACTGCCAATAGGTGGCGACAAGTTCTTATTTTAATGAGTGATTTACTAAATCACCGATTCAAATGATTCGTTCAAAAGAACTGTTTCATAAAGACTCAAAGCAACGGTGCATGCAAAATAACATACTTCCCTACTACATATGTCCCTACTTCCCTACTAAGTATGTCGCAATTCATAGTATTTGAAGATTCTGAGGTGAGCACCTAACTGACTCTTTACTATTTCATGACACCACAGGAGAAGATTTATGAATGGGAGTGAATGACGCAACTGACCCAAGTAGGTCATGTGATATTGATAAATGTTTGAATGTTCTACGTCTAAATTCTTACTATATGCGATACAAAAAAAACTCTGTATTTTTGGAGGGAATTGTTATTAATAATGATAAACAATATTTAGCAGAGTGTGTTTTTGTGCTGGCACTTTGGCTGTTTAGGCCCTTTGTGGATAAAGAAATATCACAATAAAACCACCAGTAGGTGGCGACAAACTCCTAACGAGTGATTCACTAACTCACTGATTCAAATGATTCATTCAAAACAGCTGTTTCATAAAGACTCAAAACAACGGTGCATCCAAAAATCACATACTTCCCTACTATATAGTATTTGGGTAAAGTATGTCGCATTTCATAGTATTCGAAGATTCTGAAGTGCAAATCTAAATTGACACTTTACTATTTCATGATGCCACAGGAGAGGATTTATAAAGAAGAGTGAACGACGCAACTGACGTGGACAGGTCATGTCATAAATGTTGGAATGTTCTAGATCTGAATTCTATTCGTACTACACACATTCATACTATATGCAATACTGACAAATAACTCAATATTTTTGGAGGGAATTGTTTTCAATAATGATTATTGAACAATATTCAGCAGAGAATGTTTATGGTGCGGGTACTTTGGCTGGTTTAGGATAAATAAATATCACAATAAACCCACCAGTAGGTGGCGGCAAGCTCCTAACAAGTGATTCACTAAATCGCTGATTCAAATGATTCATTCAAAACAGCTAATTCATACAGACTCATTAAAAAAAACAATAAAAATGTTAAATATTTTGGGGGAATTTTTGTCAATAATGATACTTGAACAATATTTATCAGAGTTCGTTTTTGTGCTTGTACTTTGGCAGGTTTAGGCATTTTCTGAATCAATAAATATAACAAATTGCCAGTAGGTGGCGACATTTTCTATCTAAATGAGTGATTTACTAAATCACTCATTCAAATGATTCGTTCAAAACAGCTGATTCCAGCAAGAATTTGGTGTGTGCATCCAATGGACACTTTACTATTTCATGAGTTCACAGGAAAGGATTTATGAATGGGAGTGAATGACGCAACTGACATGGGTCATGTGATATTGATAAATATTAGAATGTTTTACATCTGGACTTAAAGTATAAGCGATATAAAAAAAACTCAATAAAAACTCAAGCTCCTAATGAGTGATTCACTAAAGCACTGATTCAAATGATTCATTCAAAACAGCTGATTCATAAAGACTCAAAGCAATGGTCCGTTTAAAATCACATACTTTGTATGTGCAAATATCCATGCTAAAGATTTCTTAAGTGATCTAATCTTAGCATATCACTTCAGTTGTGTCTGTACATTGTTTTCCAATTACATTTAGTAATAATTTCTGTTATTTATTTAGAATAATAATTGTATACTAATAATAATAATTGTTTTAATTTGTAATAAATATATTTCTAAAAGTATCTATTTATATTTATTTTTATTAAATAGTTAAAATATCTGTTTGGGGTAGAGGTGGCGATATAATTGATGACTTTGCAGCAAAAAAGGCAAGAAAGGTCCAGATGTAGAGAAACATTAGTAACATTTCAGTTTGTTTGTATGCTGTCTGAATTGTTTGTTTGACACAATTACATGTGTTCCAATGGGAGTAATAAAAAGTCAACCACATAGTTTCTATATGGTGCTTTTTTTGGGGTGGGGTAGATATAGGTATATATTTTTAAAACGGTTATAAAGTAACTTAAAATACAAATGTAGAACCTCCTCGAGTAGTATGCAACTTTGGACAATCAATGAATGATTGACTCACTCAGTTTGTTCACTAACAGATTCATTTAAAAACAAAATGGCGTTGCTCTGACTTTGCGGAAAGAATAAAAAGTCAAAATTAACATCTTATTTGTTGGACTGCTGTGTAAGATCACGTCTGTCTGCTGATATTTGTAATAATGGCACTCTTGCTTATGCGATGTCACATTACTGTATCATATATAAATTAAAATCCAAACAGGAATATATCTGCTTTCTTTAACTTCATTATGGGGTCGTTCTAACTGGAAAATAACAACAAAGATATTTTCGTCAATGATAAATTTCACACACCCCTAATATTAAAGAATATACATTATCCACCAGCTGTGAAATCTAGACTGTCCACCTTTTTCCATACACTAATATTGCATTTCAGATTATGGGTTGCACTTCCCGGTTCTGGGAACTTCCTTTCAAATGATAATAAGAATTTTGATTATTAAAATTGTGCTACAAAAAAATCCACATTAATAGTGAAAGTGAGTGAGATTAGATCTGTGCTTTATTTTTATGCTTCATGAAAATAATGTTAGGCTTGGTATTTTAAAGTAACATTAGCATCACAAGCATATCTGTGGCCAAAGCTCTTGTGATTCACTGTGTTTTGTTCCTCAAGGTTATTTTCTCTTTGTATTCTCTACAGTACAGTAATATTCAGTTCTGTAATATCCAGTTATAATATTTCTGTGGAAAGTTTTTGGAGTTTTTGGGGTCATTCATGGTCTGCTGAAAGTAGTTTGATAATGTTACTATTTAATATTTAATGGGTGTAATGTGAGGACACCTCATTGTACAAAGTTTAAATAAAAAATACTTAAAAAAATAGCTGATTATTTACAGTTTAGCAGAAGTTCCTCCGATAATTCATGCAAAGCATCATGGGGCGTAAGAAAAAGGTGGATATTTGGCATCAGTCTGTGCAATAATTAGCAGAAGTAGCAGAAGTGACGTAGACTGAAATCACTGCAGCAAATTTCAGTAGAGTTACAGTATTGAATGAAGAGAAACAGCACCTTCTTTGAATGGGCATTTGAGTTGGCTGAATGATATTCCAGGGTGTTCTTTGGACAGTTAACATCATTCCTCATTGAATGATAAGAGTATCGCTCTCATTCAGACCAAAGCGGGTCTTGTAATTGTCAAAGAGAGATTTGAGGGACCTGATGTACATGGCGTGGTACATGTCTATGACATCCTGAGTCGGCTCCTCTATCTTTGGCACAGTGATAGGTTCACCAACTGAAGAAAAGAAAAAAATATTATTATTATTTTTTTTTTCAGTACTGGGTTGTGGCTGGCTCGCTGTGTAATACAAATGCCGGAAAAGTCAGCGGTTCATTCCGCTGTGGCGACATCTGATGAATCAGAGACTAAGCTGAAGGAAAAAAAATGAATGAGGATTATTATTTTTATTAATGTTAATATTATTATTATTATTATTATTATTCATTCATTTTCTTTTCGGCTTAGTCCCTTTATTAATCAGGGGTCGACACAGTAAAATGATCCGCCATTATTATTATTATTATTTTAAACAATATATTATTGTTAATAATAATAATTATATATATATATATATATATATATATATATATATATATATATATATATATATATATATATATATATATATATATATATATATATATATATATATCCCTAAACCTAATAATAATAATAGTATAATAATAATAATCAAGAAAATGAATGAATGAATATATATACATTTATGTTTATTATATATTCTAATTATTTTAATATATTAAAAAAATGAAATATATATTATATATTATTAATAATATATCTTTATTATTATATTTATTTATATATAGCAGTATTACATATGGTGAAACAGCAGAAGAAAACAGAGAAATACTATATTTTTACATATATGTTTATTATATATTGTAAATATTATTATTATTATAAATTTGATCATATATTATTAATAATATGTTCTTTTTTATTATTGTATGTGTTTTTATATAATTTTATAGTTTTTGGCTGTAAAAAAACACAGAATGCATAGATCTAATTCATTAATAAAATAATTCTAACAAAGTATTGTAACAGACGTATTACACAAACAGCAGGTATATATAGTGATAAAGAGGAAAAAAGAGAAAAGTCCATCCCAGAACACTACTTAAACCAAGATCATGTCAACAAAAGACTAAATTTTAACCATTGATGTGGATTTGATGTCAGCAGATATCGAGCGTATACTGAAAGAGCTGCTCTTTAAACACAGACCCTGTCCTTGAACTGATTTTCACAAAATTTTGGCTTTCTGTTTTCAGACAGTTTCCAGCTAGGAGGACTGGATGTAAATAAGTGTAAAGGTTTTAAATGCTGTAAACATTATATTGAAATATATAAAAATTGTTGACATTATGTATTATACACACAAACTCTTCAAAAATACATATACATATATACTGTATACTGATTTTTTTTTTATATATATAATTTTATATAATTATGTATTTGTAAATTATATATATTTTTAATTATTTATTTAAGAAGTAAAGTCTTCATGATCTATTTGATAATATAATATTAATATTTCCGTTATAACATGTATTTTTAAAAATATATTGATGCAAAAACAATTTATTGTGCAGCCCTAATACACTGTAAAACCCCAAAAGTTAAGGTAACTCAAACCGTTTGAGGAAACCGATTGCAACAAACCATTTAAGCTCAAAAACTAATCCTAATGAGTACTGTGAACTTAATGCATTTGAGTAAACGAAGCAATTTGAGCACAGTGAAACTCAATAAATGAAGAGAACTCAAACCAACTGAGCACTGTAAAACCCAACAATTTAAGGCAACTAAAACCGTTTGAGGAAATCGATTGTTACAAACCATTTGAGCTAAAAAACTAATCTATATGAGTACTGTGAACTTACTCCATTTAAACTGAAGTATTGAGGTATTTAATTAACTCATTACCTTCATCACTGAGTTCAAAACTCTTTTCAAATCAGTAGAATTAGCTTTCAGTAAAATTGAGTTAACTACACTCATTGCATTTGATACAGTTGGCTGTTAGGTTTTACAGTGTACATATATAAGGTATTTATTAATATATACTACATTCATTCATTCATTTTCTTTTCGGCTTAGTCCCTTTTTTAATCCGGGGTCACCACAGTATGAACCGGCAACTTATCCAGCACATGTTTTGCGCAACGGATGCCCTTCCAGCCACAACCCATTACTGGGAATACTAGATACATACTGTTTATTTATATCATTTATTTTACTAGATATTTTATTCATTTTCTTGTGTTTTTTTTTTATTTTTTGTTTGTATTTTATTAAATGGCTAACAAAAAAAGATTAAGAAAAAACATCATGGCCATAACAGTTCAGGTTGGAGGCAAATATGTCGTTACTCACCAACAGTAGTGATGGGTTTGCAGTAAGGCACCAGACCCCAGGACTCTGGGAAAAACAGTCCACAGCCGTGAAACAAACAAGGGGCAAAGCCCAAAATCTTCTGAAGCTTCCTCTGAATTGTACGCCACCAAGACCCTTCTTCAAAAATCAACTGTTTGTAAACCTCATTCTCCCCAAAGGAGTAAACGGGCACCAGATCAGCACTGAGAGGGAGACAAGACGTTGAGAAGTTAATAAAATAACAAACATTTGAACAAAAATAGTTACCACCACACTTCCCCAGTTGAATTAAGGATTGTAAGCCCTTTTTGTTTGACACTTTGAACAAAATGTTGTTTAAATATGCAAACGAGGTCTTATTTCCTTAAATAAGTGCTAATTTGCATATACTTCTAGCACAAAAATCTAAATATTGCATGAAGTAAGATTCAAAATTATTATATTTTTGACATTCATTCATTTTCCCTCAGCTTAGTCCCTTTATTAATCAGGGTTCGCCACAGCAGAATGAACCACCAACTTATCCAGCATATGTTTTACACAGCTGAAGCCCTTCCAGCTGCAATGCAGTACTTGGAACCACCCATACACTCTTACATTCACACACATTCACTACAGCCAGTTTAATTGACTTAATTCACCTATAGCTCATGTCTTTGGACTCCGGGAAACAGTACCACGCGGAGGAAACCCATGAGAACACAAGGAGAGCTACACAGAAATGCCAACTGACCCTGCCGGGGCTCGAACCAGCGACAGTGTTAGCCACTGAGCCACTGTGCTGCCTTATTTTGACATATTAGAGTCAAATATTTTTATAGAGGGGTTTTGAAAATTCTACAGCAAGCGGAATATAATGTAGCATATATGTTGTATTCAGTCATGCATATTGTGTATGAACATATCCTTCAGTAAAAACCTTTATAATATTGATATGAATATAACTGTGAAGTCTGGTGTATAAATGCTGCTGACATTGAAAATTATGGAGACAAAAAAACTCTGAGAAAACGATCTTTAAAAAAAGTAATATAATCGAAAACTTCAGACACAGATTGATAAGTGTATTTAGTATTTACATTAAATTGAAAAGCATAAAATCAGGTGCATTAAAAATCAATCTTTGCTTGTCTTGCCTTCCACTACACTGTTAACGACTTGGCAACATGGTGGCTCAGTGGTTAGCACTGTCGCCTCACAGCAAGAAGGTCACTGGTTTGAGTCCAGGTTGGGCCAGTTGGCATTTCCGTGTGGAGTTTGCATGTTCTCCCAAACTCCCTGTGTTCATGTGGGTTTCCTCCGGGTGTTTCCCCCACAAGTCCAAAGACATGCGCTATAGGTGAATTGAATAAACTAAATTGTCTATAGTGTATGTGTGTGAATGAGTGTGTATGGATGTTTTCCAGTACTGGGTTGCAACTGGAAGGGCATCCGCTGTGTAAAACATATGCTGGCTAAGTTGGCGGTTCATTCCGCTGTGGCGACCTCTCGTGAATAAAGGGACTAAACTGAAGGAAAATTAATAAATGCATATTAACGATTTTTTGTAAAATACACAATATTTACTGTAATATGAATTGTATTTTACTGTAGGACAGTTATGCAATATATTTAAGTATATATTATATATTAAAGCTTCTCAATAGTCAACATTGCGAAAGCTAGGCTTTATGATATTGTTGTGGTGTTTTTTTGTTGTTCATTTGAGTATTGGTTTTTAATTTTAATTTGTATTTTATTAGTATGACCTTTAACATCTTACTAAGAGACCACCAATGAAAAACAGTCTTTGGGTTAATATGGATACATTTTCATTCTGGGGAACAATGCTTAAATGCACATTGTCCCTTGTTGTCAAATAAATAAACAAATAAATAAACAAATGCAGTATGTTACTGTATTTTAAAGTTGCATTGTGAAAATTACTGTAAGGATATACAACACTGTTAAAATATAGCAGCCAGATACATTGTGCTGTAAATGTAAACACTGTTTTTTTACTTTTTAACAATGTAAATCTTGTGAGAGGCAGGTCACACTTCAAGAATGTGTTCAGAAGTGTTCGTTTATCCTGTAAGCTTCTTTGAGATTAGAATAGTTGAGGATTTTCTGTGTATTACAATTGCTTTGTAATGATGCAGCTCTACTCTGAACAAAGCTATGGGCAGAATTTATGTTGTTTCTCCACATCGTTTTGTTTCTCACAAAATACAGGCTTAATACTCCAACACAGCCTTATTTCTGAAGGCTTTGTGTTGCTTCACTTGCAAAAGTCCTGTTACTGCAGGCCAAGAAAACCTAGACAGAACTAAAGGCTTTCAGGAAAGACAATCTAACATTACAGCACTGAACTTCATTGATTGGTTTAGTGGAGTAAAGCAAGAGGGCTCAAGCAAACAGTGCTTGTGAAGTGGTCAGGGAAATACTGTAATCGTTACGGTTTTCTCACCCTTGCTTCAGAGCCAGTTTCACAAAGCCTTTGCGTTTTTTCAGCATGACAGAGTTTCTTCCTGGCGCACAGTCCAGAGATTCTGCAGCTCCTCCGATCACGATGACCACAGCGTTGCCTGTACCATTTCTTGAGAGGAGGTAGTCAATGGAGTTTTGGTTTACTGGGCAGATTCCTGACAAACAGAAGGCCACAGGGTCAGAAATGTGGTCAATAGTTGTGATGGAGTCTATGAATAGGTCCTAGAAATCAGATAGTTGGCAATATATGTAAATTTCACGGGTTCACACTTACAGATGTTTGAAGAACATATTTGCCGTGCTGTCCAGGGGGAGGGCTCTGAGCTCGGGAAAGACACCCCAATTCATGTTATTCCCCTTGTCAGGAAAAGGAGAGATATTGGGGTTCGAGTGAAGTGTCTAGCCCGGCCCCAGAACGCCACCCCCTAGGGTAGATAGTGTTTAAGAGGTGAGGTGTCAGTGTGGTGGAGGGATGCTAAAGTCGTGAGATAATGCAGGTAGGACACTTTGGTATTTTTGGGTGTTTGTTCTAATGCTGATTTGATAATGGAATGATTATCAGTGATGTGTTAGAATTGTTGAAACATCTGCGCATCCTCCCAAAATTTGTTTACAAAATATCACTATATATATGAAATACAGTATAAGATCATATTTGGGTTATATATATATAAACTATATATTATATATGCAACGTAAATTTTGAAAAATTGCAAAAAAATGGCTGTTTAAATATTTTCCAACCATTGGAATTACAAACAAATATATGATTAAATATAGACCATTTCGTTGGCTCATAAACATTTCCTGCTATATAGTATTTCATAACTGTAACGAGGCAATTCAATCATCACTTAATGTTAAAACAGCTATCATAACATTATCTATCATATGTGGCTCTTTTTGTATTCTTGGAAGCTATACAAATAAAAAATGTAAAACAGGAAATATGGTGGGACCATTGCTTTTGTTTACATCCCTCAAAATGGTTTATATATTAGCTATAGTTTATTATATATATATATATATATATATATATATATATATATATATATATATACATTTTTTAAACTTTATTTTAATTTATTTAGCTTTAATTTATTTTTATTTTATTTTACTTTATTTTATTTTATTTTTTTGTATTTAGTGTAATTTAAATGACTTTTATTTGTTTTATTTTATTTTTTTTTATTTTATTTTATTTTATTTAGTTAAATTTTTTTAATTTAGTTTTATTTTATTTTATTTTATTTTTTAGTATTTAGTGTTATTTAAATTACTTTTATTTTGTTTTATTTTATTTTATGTTTTTTTGTGTGTTTTATTTAATTAACCTTTATTATATATTTTATTTTATTTAGTTTTATTTTATTTATTTATTTTTTTTGTTTTATTTAATTAACGTTTATTATATATTTTATTTTATTTCGTTTTATTTTATTTATTTATTTATTTTGTTTTATTTAATTAACGTTTATTATATATTTTATTTTATTTAGTTTTATTTTATTTTATTTAGTATTTTATTTTGTTTTGTTTTGTTTTATTTTGTTTTATTTAAAATATTTCTATGATAGTGAGATTAGAGTCAAAAATATTGGCGTTTGTTTCTTAAAAGAGACTCAAAGAAAAGCCTATCAATTGAGTCTCTCGATCAGCAGGTACAAAGGGCAGGTTTCAACACAGGCTCTTCACAAAATATTGACATCAGCACATGCAGGGCTGTGTCTCTCTTCTGCACAACAGGACAAAGCTCAGAGGTCTTTGATAGGATTCTTATCTACACACTGGACAAGCGTGCTCCTTTTTTTGAAAATCAGCCAAAAATGAACTTCATGCATTGAGTCAGTTTGCTCCTTCCTCAATGATGCAACTGCAGGCAATGTAACTTCGTAAAAAGGAACAAATATGAAGTTATAGGTACCTCCGCACATCAGATATTCCCTGAACATTGGCAAGCGAAAGTTCCCAGCCAATGTGGCCAGAGATGGCTTGATTCCTGGGAAAACCTTGGTGAATCCTGTGGCCTCTGTGCCAAAGTTACAAAAAGCCCCAAAACATAAGATACCATGAGGGTGGTAGCCAAAAATGTAGTTTCGGCTGGGAAGCAGGTTATGCGTCTTGATAAGCTGCAAATAAGCAGAGAGGAGAGGAGATTATTTCAACTGTGAAAATAATTAAATTAATAAAATTAAATATTTTCAGTATAATTATATGATGTAGCGCAAAATTAAACAACTTAAAGGAACAATTTAGCCAAAAAAAAAATATTATTTCATCATTTACTCACCCTCCACTTGTTCTTTTAGTTTTTTTTTTCTTAAGCTGAACACAAAATAATAAGATATTTTGAAAAATGTTGGAAACCAGTAACCATTGACTTCCATAGTATTTTTTTAAAAAACTTCTACAATGGATGTCAATGTTCCCTGATTATCAACATTCTTCAAAACATCTTCTTTTTTGTTCAAAAGGATAAAGAAAACCATAAATGTTTGGAGTAAATAGTGAGCAAATGTTCGTTTTTTGGATGAACTATCCCTTTAATTTGAACTAACAGCTATAGTATTCCAATTCCAAATTTTCTCAATTTAATTCCCTCATTAGACAGTCATTGCATTACTTTACTACAAAGTAAAGTCAATAAACCTGTGCATACATTAATTCATTAAGCACTTATCTGCTATCCGAATATATACAGTATTCTTTCCAGGAGATAATCAGGGTCAGAAAAAGGCCGGAAGAAGATATTACAATGGGGCAACAGTTAGCAGCTCAAAAGGAAGCAGATGCACTCCTGTGAGTATCCTGTGTACATAAGAGCAGCTAATCAAACAGGCCGGTGTTGCATAATTACACTGATAGATGAAAAACAAAGGGTTTAAGATGCTGCATCAGCTGGGATGACATAACCATCTGAAGTGTTGTGAGGGGTTGCCTGGACATTGCGTTCACATAAGGGAAATTTTAAAGGTTAATAATGAAGTCAGTGGTGTTGCATTGTCTTTATGCTGGGTTCACACTAAGTGCAAATGTATGAACCACCAACTTATCCAGCACATGTTTTACGCAGCGGATGCCCTTCCAAGTGCAACCCAACACGAGGAAATCCGGGCAAGTATATTACATCCTAATTCAATGCTAATGCATGGATAGAGGAAAATTAATGGCAGGTGTTAATGGAAGAAATTAAGTGGCCTCAATCTCGTCTTCTGCGCATACAAGTAAAAAAAATTACTTAAACAGAAACTTTTTGGGGCAAAAAAAACATCCCGTGAGTAATCTAGAGCAAGTAATGTGATTCTTCATGTCTGGTGTGAACAGAGAAAAGCTACTTCATATTTTTGCTTTTTGTTAGTCAACACGACCAAAATTCATGACCAAATTGAACATGTACACTACCTGACAAAAGTCTTGTCGCCTATCCAAGCTTTAGGAACAACAAATAATAACTTGACTTCTAGTTGATCACTTGGTATCAGACGTGGGTTATATGAAAGGCAGAGGCCTCTACATTATGCTTATTTTACCTAAATAAAATCATGCCTTGATTATTTTATTTTATAATTTAATTAGAACAGTAAGGTCTGACTTTGCTTAGACAAACGTCTTGTCACCTAACAGAAATAATGTCCAGTATAGAATATAAAGTCATGGTGCAGTGGAAAAATAATTAATATTGTGTTTGACTCCCATAAGTTTGGAGGACTGCATCCATACATCTCTGTAATGACTCAAATAACTTATTAATAAAGTCATCTGGAATGGCAAGAAAGCAATCTTGCAGGACTCCCAGAGTTCATCAAGATTCTTTGAATTCACCTTCAATGCATCCTTCTTCATCTTACCCCAGACATGCTCAATAATGTTCATGTCTGGTGACTGGGCTGGCCAATCCTGGAGCATCTTGACCTTCTTTGCCTTTAGAAACTGTGATGTGGAGGCTGAAATATGAAAGGAGCGCTATCCTGCTGAAGAATTTGCCCTCTCCTGTGGTTTGTAATGTAATGGGCAGCAGAAATATGTCACTTTTCCAAATGATCAACTAGAAGTCAAGTTATTATTTGTTGCTCCTCCAACTGGGATCGACGACAAGATTTTTTGTCAGGTAGTGTGGTGAAAAATTTGTGTTGATAATTATCTGAAGTCAGCATGAAACATAAACTGCAGTAGAATTTTTCTCAATATTTCCCAATAGGGATACTTTTTAAGCCTTTGTTAAAGTTTTATAAGTCAGATCAAGCTACAAGTAGAATCAAACATTCCAAACTTTGATTTAAAGCATACAAAGTATAAAATATAAGATACTTTGTATAATATTCAACTCTATTCAGAGCAATGGTCTCAAAATCAATATTGTTATTTGTGGGATATTACATGACCTTTTAACCTTTATTTTTACTTATTTTTCATTTATTTTATATACTTTATATATTGGACTCATGGTTACTTGCCCAATAAAGGGTTTAAAAATAAAACTAAATGGAAAGTTAAGGGGTTTTATAATGCAGGGCATCCTCAATGATATTTAGAGCATTTCTTTGTGGTCGGGCTGTTGCTAGGTGTTTCCCTCAATTGAAATTAACTATAATATTTAACTATAATATATTGTAAATAAATTATCTGATTTGAACTGTATCAAGTTCTTTTTTCCTCCATAAATAAGTCTGATTGCACTCATTCTTACACCTTCCAACTCTTCAACAAGACAATTAATCACACTGACCTTATAGTTCTACTCAGACTTATCAGAACACAGCTGGCACATCATACACTGTATCACTAGGCAAAGTGATGATCTTATCATGATAATAAATGTACTACGTGTACTGTAAGGTAAACGTCCAAGCCAACGAGCAAACACAGACAATTCCTTTGTGAAAATCCACTGTTTTATCATGCAGATATTAGTTCTATTCTAATCTGCATATGATAGTAATGTGCTCATGAAGTTCCTGTTTCACCTAGATGTTGTACTCTGGTTGAATATCAGAGAAAAGACCACAAGATAAACAGACAACAGAACAGCGCTCTGAGATTAACCGTCTACTGATCAGGATGAGCAAAGTCTACTAGTTCACGTACAACACATATCGAGATCCACCCAACCCAACTGGAACATTATCAATGCTTATTAACACATTTTTATATCAGCCGGAATATGGAAAGTCCTGTTGAAATGTTTGGGGGTCAAAAGATTTTTATTCATAAAACTATTATTCAGATAAACAGATGCACTGAATTGATCCAAAGTTACAGTAAATACTTTGATATTGTTATAAAAAGTCAAATTAATGATGTAATGTTTATAGTAAAAGGTCACAATTTACAATAAGGTTTCATTAGTTCCTAAGTATGTAACAATGCTCATACAGAATTTATTAATCATACTTCAACATTTACTAATGGCTTATTAAAGTCCAAAGTCATGCTAGTTAACATTAGTCAATGCACTGTGAGTTAACAAGAATTAAAACTGACAACTGCTAACGGTAACACTTCAGTTTAGGTCACAATTCACAATTTTAACAAACCATTAACTAACACTACTATAGTTTATTAAACTACTGATTAGCTGTTTATTTATAGTTAGTAAGGTAGAAGTTGGGTTTGGGTTTTGGGTAGGATTAGGAATGCAGAATAAAATCATACTTTATTACTGCTAATGAACAGTTAATAACTTAATAATGGGCAGGTAGTAAGCCAGTAGTTAATAGCATTAATTGTGACCTAAACTAAAGTGTTACCCTATTAACTAATGTTAACTAACATGAACAAATACAACTCCATTGTAATGTGTTATAATAAAATAATACATAGATAATCACAAGAATTTGTTTCTTTAGCAAAATGAGAGTTTTATAATCAATACTGAGTAATAATCACAGAATAAAATTCCATTTTAAAATATTTAGAAATAGGAAATATGTTTTAAATTGTAAACTGTAGTAACATTTCAGAACATTTGTGTTTTTCTGTATTTTTACAAAAGAAATGTCCAAAAACATAAAAATATGAACTATTTAGTTTATATATATATATATATATATATATATATATATATATATATATATATATATATATATATATATATATATATTGTTTTATTATTGTTATATTATATGTTTTAGGACATTTATTTAAAAAAATGTCCATTTTGGTCACATTTGTTCCCCACAAGTGAGGAATACAAGGTACACACTAGAGTTGGGTCAATAGGCGATGCCATCGTCTATTGCTGATAGCCGATAGACATCACGATGAGCTGGCATCGTGATCCTCCGCCCCTACTCCGTCGCAGCAGCAACCCACTTGTGAAAAATACACACTCAGACCCCTTTTACACTAATACGTCTTAGTTTTAAAATGGCATTTTAGAACGAAAACGATCTACGTCCACACTGATGTTTCATCTAGCATCTCCGTCCACACTATAACGCTGAATCGCACATCACAAGACCACACACACACTCTGGCATTCGCTGCAGCATATGCGCACGTCTGAGCTCCAGGCAGTCAGCGGGTGCTTTGAGCACAAAACCCCAGAGAGCAGTGCACAATGGACAGTTTATCAAGGATGTACAACTGGATGACATCTCACTATTGTTGTTAGAGGTGATATTTAATTAATCTTGTCTCTCTCTATTGACTCTTCTGTCTTTTGAATCTATCAGGTGACATGTCACAGCATCAGTACACTGCTTCAATCTTTCACTTTCACGCTTGTACTAATTTTAGTGAAAACCTCAGATACTGTAGGTTGGTTGCTGTTCGTTGCGCACCTTTTTTACCAGCCAAGTTTGTCAACGCCATTATAATGACACAGATCATTCTGCCTATTCATGCCAAAGTCCCGCAGAAAAAGTAATTGACAGGTGGTAAATTGTGTGTAACTTATCTTTATTTATTTATGATTTGGTTATGGGTCAAACAAAGACCATGTGGGTAAGATAGTTGAAATGGTAGAATTAATTTGGAATTAATTAATTATTCATAAATAATTAAATTAACACCGCTTACGACGACAATGTCATCGTCCATCGTGATGTTACATATTAGACATCGTACGATGCCAAATTAGTTGATATCACCCAACCCTAGTTAGCACACACAAAATTATTATGTGTTTATTTACAGAATATTTGTGTGTGTGTGTGTGTGTGTGTGTGTGCCTTGTATTTCTTACGTTGTTACCAAATGTGACCAAAATGGACATTTTTTGGTCCCCATTAGAAAAACGGCTCATAAAATCACACAGAATGCAAGTATTTTGCAAGTATTTTCATAAGTATTCAAGTATTTTGAAGTAAAATGCTGATTATTTCCTGTAAGGATTGGGTTTAGGGGTAGGAAGATAGAATATACAGTCTCTATACTCTTTAAGAATCATTACATCTATGGGAAGTCCCCATAAAGATACCTCTACAAGTGTGTATCTCTTTAAATCTATACATAAACACTGTAGGACTCTGCACCTTCAGATTAGCAAAGTCCATACATTTCATAATTCTATATTGAGGATAATCTTCATATTTACATAACTATTAGCTATTCAGTGACTAAGCCTTCAGTGTTTGTATATCTTTAAGTGATTGTATAAGCAGTAAGTCACTCACTCTTATGGGAAAATAGTCTCTCATGTATTTCCACACAGTCCAGTCTCTCACCCAGGTCGATCTGCGGCCTCCTGAGATAAAGATGTATGAATATTAACACAAATGCACATGCAAAAGCAGAAACAACAAGCACCCTAGATGAAGAGATGATTTACCTTGTACAGGGGTGTTCCAGTCATAGATAAGCCAGGCAACGTAAAGCACAGAAATGACCCAGAAGTCTGTGCAAAACATGTACATCAGCAGCAAAGAGCAGGCAATGCCTAGAAGAGCAAAACAGAGGATTTAGAAGAATGAAGATGATCATGAATGGGACAGGTTTATCCAAATATGAGTATTGTCATCATTTACTCAATCCAAAAACTGTTGTGCGTTCACCTTTTGAACATTAATGAAGACTTTTTTATTTAAATCAGAGAGAGAGATGCTATTCCCTCAACTCAGACTATTGGCATAAATCTCTGATGGTTCTAAAAGGAGATTTAAAGGTCCCATGAAATTAAAATAAAGTTTTTTA
This sequence comes from Danio aesculapii, assembly GCF_903798145.1. NCBI lineage: Eukaryota > Metazoa > Chordata > Actinopteri > Cypriniformes > Danionidae > Danio > Danio aesculapii. Next base: position 32,402,505 of record NC_079444.1, read on the forward strand.
GATGTTAGTACTATTCGTTTTTAAAATGTCTATAAGCTAGTGTGCTCCTAAACAGTGACAAAATTTGTGTTTAGAAGATATAAAACTCATATACACATTTAAAGTTAGTAATTTGTCACTTCCGCCTGAATGGATCAACGATTTTATTCACGTCAACCCGAACTACAGTTTATCACATCATAACCAATCAAATGCTCTCTAGTATCTGACATGCCCCGCCCCTTTTAAGTCGCTTCTCATTTGCTTCTCATTTGATGCGCTTGATCTTAACCACTCTCACTGGTAGAGTGTGAGAAAACGAAACGCTATTAGTGTCTTTTAAGGGGAGGAGCTACACTATGTCCCACCCTCTCTTCGTGTTTCGGTTGAGATTACGTCAAACATCGAATAAAAATGCACATTTCAAAGCACTTCACAAGATTTCTGCAGCTTAATCCAAGTCTTTTTTTCTGTTTTATAATAATTTTTTAGGGGTTTTCACCTTTATTGTATAGGACAGTAGAGACTATTGACAGGAAAGCATGGGGAGCAGAGAGAAGGGAAGGATCGGCATAGGACTGCGAAGCAGGAATCAAACTCAAGTTGCCGTGAGCACCGGAGTGCATGTGTCGATGCACTAACCACTACACCACTGGCGCCGACAATCCAAGTCTTTTGAATCATGATTGTCAGATTTAATTCATGCATTCACACTAAAAATAATATAATAAGTGCACTATAAATACCTGGATGATGCACTTATTCAACAAATACAAAGAAGTGTGGAAGTTTAAGCAATTCACACACTCAGCAGTCATAGATTTACTCACATGACAGATGAGGAGGTTTTATTACTTTATATATTTTGGATTGTAAGCAAAATTATCTAAAGGAGAATGTGGTTGTATGACAAGTATTATGTGTTAGTTTGGTACCTTATTGGTCTAATTTGGCAAATGTTCAAGATTTAAAAGATTTTAAACTCAACTCAAAACCCCCATCAGATTATTTATTAGACCTTTCAGAATATTGGAATTTTCTGCTCTGAAAAACCATGTAGCTGTTTTTTTGCCTGTGCCTTTAATGCTAGTTCTCCCCACCCACTGTTCCCAACTGACTGTCAGATTGTGCCTCAATCTCCGCCTCGGCTGAGATTCTCATGTAACGTCATGAAGCAGATCTCATGTAACGTTGTGAGAAATACTACAGTAAGAACTATACGACTGATTATTTGATGTATTTCACAACGATGTCATTCCAAAGTTCACACACACAGCGCGCACATTTAACTTTAAACTGTTTTTGCACAGCTAATGTGACAGGATACACGTTAATATACACTGCTGTATGGATATCAGTTATGTTAATGTACAAAATAAACCTGATTTAACGTGCTGCTGTGGTGATAAAGACGGTAAAATCGCTGTAATTCATTACAAACATGCACTGTTTTAAAAACATTTTAAACTTGTAAAACTCATTCTTAATCACATTTGATGGTGATTGATGATCACAGAGAGCTGAACAGATCTTTTAATCCCAGCTGCTTTACGCAAGTCCTGTCTTGTTGATTTCATTATACGCGTTACTACGGAGACATGTTAATACACGGCTGTCAATCAAATCGGTGGGTGGGGAAACCACACTCCTACATCACGTTCTGGTGGGTTTCAAAATGGGAGGGATTTGGATTCTAGTTTAACATCAGGAAATTTAAAAATAGATTATTGTGTTTATATCACTCCTATATGACTGTGGACACACTATACCTACACACAGTTCTGTCCAAACAGCGTCCAAACGATGATTTTCATCATAAGTGCACTGTTTTGTGTTTGTGTCCAATCTACTTAAATTTGTAAAAACTATTATGTTAACTTATTTGATTTGTGTTGGGACAGCATCAAGAAATTGTATAGAACCCAGTATTTTTTATAGTGTACTTGTCTAGTTTATTCTTGGTTGCTAGGTTACCAATACTACAGTCAGCTGCTCTAACAACTTGATGGAAACGCACCTAAATCAAGTTTTCTTTTTCTTTTCTTTTTTGCAAACTTGAAATAGATTAACTTTAAGTAAGGAGGAAAAATATATAATGCACATACATGAATAAAAGACGTTTATCGGAGTGATAATGCCTCTTTAGAAGCCTTGATTTATTTTAAAGCATTTATCTTCGTTTTTGATATAGCAAATAAGATGAATGAAAGCCTTATGGGTCTGACATGAGTGAGTAAATGATGACATTTCATTTTGGGATGAACTAATCCTTTAGCAATCATAACCGTTGAAATCAAGTGGAGCGTATTGAACTGTAAATTCTCCGAGCCTTCCACTCACCCATGGTAAGAAATGTCATGATAAACTGCAGCACGGAGATGACCTGCAGATGCTTCACCATTTTGGATCGGGTCAGCCACGGGACGGTGGGCAGGTCGTGTAAGGCAGAGAGGATGCTGGAGCCCGAGCCTACAAAGGATTTAAAGGAGAACTGGAATTAGCCAGCTTAATGTTACAGGAATGCTTGTCCTCAACACTAAGGTCTGTCTGAAACCAGAAATAATGTCATGCATACTGTGACTATATCGATGTCTATCAGAGAGTTATGTCTTTGATAATGTGACCCATTGACGTACATGTATTAAGTAATTACAACAAACAACTTTGAGCTTGCATTTTCGACAGAAAAAATCTTGGATTAATCAGAAACCATTTCCAACATGATACCTCGAATTCATTATTCATGAAACCCAAGCACATTTTACACAGTCTAAGTAGCCGATCAGAAAATATAAGGCATGAAGTACTGAAGCAGACAGACTTCAGATCACAAGACAAACTTAATCCCATCTTAACTGACTCAAAATAACAACAAACATTGCTGCAAAGTCAGACGCTGATGCTCATGTAACGCTATTTTCTCTCCCATTCATTCGATCAGGAATGAGCAGTAACCGTAACACTGCTCTGACTCTCACTCAAGTCTGAAGAAGTTCTTTCTAATAAAAAAAGAAAGACAAAACATTTATTTACTTAGAATTTAAGTATCTCTGGACTCTGAACTGTTTGGTAATTTTTTTTTTGTTTCATTCTGTATACTGATTTAAATTTAAACTCGAATTTCACACTTTATTCTATATTAATTAACATAATTGTTTTTGTTTTACTTCAGAAGAGTTAAAAATGCAATATTTGGTGGAATAATGCAGATTTTAAAATATATATTTAAAAGAAATGTTATCAGACAATTAAAGTAATACAAATAATAACTTTTTACTCAAACAAACATTAATAAATGCACTAAATACGGATATATATTCAAGTGGTCTCTTCATTTATTCCATATAATTGATGATTTCATACTATATTATTAAATATATTAAATCAAATATTACAAATGCATACACAAACACACAAGTATGACTGAACTCTTTGAGTAAAACTTTTTTGTTTTATTCTGTACTATAGTAATTAAAATTTAAACTCGAATTTCACACTTTATTTTTAATCAACATAATTTTTTTTTTACTTCAGAAGAGTTTAAAATGCAATATTTGGTGGAATACCGCTGGTTATTTTTAAAAACACAAATATAAACAATTGCTATTCTGACCGATTGGCTTTTAGTTAAAAATAAATCCTCTAAATGAAACTTTTTGTCATTTAAATTTAAAGAAAATGTCTAATCAGACAATTAGACTAAAAATAATAACTTTTTACTCAAACAAACATTAATAAATGCACTAAATGCAGAAATATTTCAAGTGATCTCTTCATTTATTCCATATAATTAATTGTTTCATCCTATATTTATGTGATATATTAAATCACATATTACAAATGTACATATGATGTACGAAAGAATAAACAGAAAATGCAATGCTAATGATCAATGTTGAGGAAAAAGTAATATATTACAATCTTAAATAACTTTTTTTAACTAACTAAACACTGAGTAAGCAGTAAGATAGGCTTAAACTTGGGTCACACTTTATTTTGATGCTCCGTTATTTGAATTTAAGTTTACATTGCATCTACATGCCAACTAATTCTCACTAGATTTTAAGTAGACTGTTAGGTTGGGTTTAGGGTCAGGGTTAGTGTACTTCCAAAGTTTCTTATAGTCAGTTAAATGTCTGTTGAAGGAGCAGTATCAACAGATAATAAGCAGACAGTGTACTAATACTAATACTTTTTAACCAACGCTGCTAATGATGATATAACACAACTATTTCACAAAATATCTTACTCACCCTTTTTGACACCGGAATATGCAGCGAG